>NC_080574.1:103552188-103855218 GCF_029962835.1 Magnolia sinica | reverse complement strand
AATAAACCTAACTACACCTCTGTCAGACTAGGAGGTCAATCCTGGTAAATAGGATCAATCAGAGGTATGGACATGTCCTCTGAATCAAAATTTTCAACAAATGGCTTTAAATGATGTCCATTTACTTTGACTTCATTGCAATTGTTTGGATTCCGAATCTCGACAGCCCTATGAGGATAGGCATTAGTAATAGTGAAAGGGCCAGTCCAACGAGATCGGAGTTTACTCGGAAATAGATGTAACCGAGAATTGTACAAGAGAACCTTCCGACCTAGTGTGAATGATTTCTAAAGGAGGTGTTGATCATGAAACACCTTCATCCCGTCCTTGTAAATTCTTGAGTTCCCATATGCATCATTCCAAATTTCTTCAAGTTCATTCAACTGAAGTTTGTGCAGCGAGCCAGCATTGTCCAAATTGAAGTTCATATTTTTAATGGCCCAGTAGGCCCTATGTTCTAACTCCACATGAAAGTGGCAACTCTTCCCATAGACAAGTCTAAAAGGTGACATTCCAAATAGGGGTCTTAAATATAGTACGGTAAGCCCACAAAGCATCGGTCAAGCAGATTGACTAATTCTTATGGTCAGGGTTAACCTTTTTTCAAAATATGTTTAATATTCCTATTAGAAATCTCAGCTTGCCCACTTGTTTGTGAGTGGTATGGAGTGCTCACTTTGTGGGAGATGTCATATCTCTTCATTAAGTTCGCAAATGGTCTATTACAAAAATGTGAACCTCCATCACTAATGATGGCTCAAGGCATTCCGAATCAGGAAATGATTTTCTCTTTTAAGAATTTAATAACCATTTGACGATCATTGTTTCGGCACGGGATTACTTCAACCCATTTAGTGACATAGTCTACTGCGAGCAATATATATAAATTTCTGAAAGATTGGGGAAATGGTCCTATGAAATCGATGCCCCAGCAATCAAATGCTTCAATGATCAGAATGAGGTTCAAAGGCATCAGAATGCTTTAATAATTAGAATGAGGTTCAAAGGCATCATATTCCGATGAGACAATGCTCCTAATTTCTGACAATGCTCATAAGCTTTGCAAAACTCATGAGTGTCCTTGAACATAGTAGATAAGTAAAAGTCGCACTACAGAATTTTGGCCGTGGTTTTTTTCGCAGAAAAGTGACCATCATAGGCTTAAGAATGATAGAAGGAGATGACACTTTAGTGTTCATTGTCTAACACACATCTCCTTAAGATCTAGTTTGGGCAATATTTAAATAAATATGGATCATCCCAGAAGAATTTGCGTACCTCGGCGAAAAATTTCTTTTTATCTTACGTAGTCCAATATGTCGGTGTGAAACCTGTGGCAAGATAATCAGCAATATCCGTAAACTAAGGTGAATGAGAGACTTTAAACACTTGTTCTTCAGTGAACATATCATTTATATGTGTCGTTTCAAGGGAATCAGAAAGATCAAGGCGGAAAAGATGGTCAGCCACTACGTTCTCTACTCCCTTTTTATCTTTTGCCTCCAAATCAAATTCTTGGAGTAGGAGGATTCATCTTATCAAGTGGGGCTTAGCATCATTCTTAGAAAGAAGATGATGATCTTAGATCTGATCAAGTAGCACCTAAATTTATCCAAAGCGAATACTACGGCTAAGAGTTCCTTCTCCATAGTTGAGTAATTCACTTAGGCAGGATTTAGAGTTCTACTTACATAATGTATAACATATGGCTTCTTCTCTTTTTTTTGGCCTAAAACCATCCCAAGAGTATAGTCAGACACATCACACATAATCTCAAAAGGAAGGTTCTAGTCGGGTGGCTGCATGATAGGTGCAATGGTTAACATGCCCTTGAACTTGGAAAAAGCTTCCTGACATTGCTCAGTCCACTCGTATGGTACATCCTTTTGAAGTAGATTGCATAAAGGATGAGACAGGTGACTAAAGTCCTTTATGAATCTTCTGTAAAATCTAGCGTGTCCTAAGAATGATCGCACGTCTCGTATGTTCTTAGGTGGAGGTAAGTTAGAGATCAGATCAATCTTAGCCTTATCTACCTCATTTCCATTGGATGAGATGATATGTCCAAGGATAATTTCCTTACGAACCATGAAATGACACTTCTCCCAATTTTGTACCAAATTCTTTTCCTCACATCGCTTCAACACACATTTAAAATTATCCAAACAATCACTAAAGGATGGACCAAAAACAAAGAAGTCGTCCATGAAGACCTTTAAATATTGCCTCACCATGTTAGAAAACATACTCATCAAGCATCGTTGAAAAGTGGCGGGGGCATTACACAGTTCGAATGGCATCCTTCGGTAAGCATAGGTGCTAAAGGGGCATGTGAATGTGGTCTTTTCTTGATCTTCAAGGGCTATCTCTATCTGGTTCTAACCCAAATATCCATCAAGGAAACAGTGATAGGAATGACCAGATAGCCTTTCCAAGATTTGATCAATGAAGGGCAAAGGAAAGTGGTCCTTCCTTGTGATGATATTCAACTTTCTATAGTCAATGTACATTCTCCAACTAGTAGTGACTCTAGTTGGCACGAGTTTATTGCCAACATTAGCTACGATGGTGATTTCCGACTTCTTAGGAACCACCTGAGTTGGACTCACCCATTGACTATCAAATATAGAGTATATGATACCCACATCCAATAACTTAAGAACTTCAGCCTTAACCACTTCTTTCATATTTGGATTTAATATACGTTGTGGTTGTCGGGAGGTCTTCGCATTATCCTCTAGATAAATGCGGTGAGAACAAATCAAAGGATCTATTCCCTTGAGGTCCTCAATCAACCATCCAAGGTCTCCTTTGTGCTTAATAAGAGTAGAGATACACATACTCTCTTGTTCTTGTTCAAGATAGGTAGAAATCACCACCGGGTATGTCTTATCTTGACCTAAATAGACATATTTAATTAAGAGGGCAGAGGTTTTAGGTCATGCTTTAGTGCCTTGAGGTTAGACGGTAGAGGCACTATATCTATTTGGGATAACTTTTCAAATTATGGCCTTCACCAGTTAACTTCAAGTACCGACATAGTATCAAGCATGGTACCCATCTCCCAAATTATAGCATCATCCAAATCATGGGAGTGGGCCATGCACATCCCTAGAGGGTCAGAGGACAAGGTCATCCGAGTTATATCTTTCACGAAAGAATCAATCAAGTTAACATCGTGGGCATCGTCATCATACTCTGCCTATTTATTCATATTGAAAAAGATATTGAACTCTAATGTCATATTCCCAAAAGACAAATTCATGATTCCATTCTTACAATTGATGATTACATTTGATATGGCAAAGAACGTGTCACGCTCCAAACCCAGAAATCAGATTCACAGGAATCCCGATCACCGAATCTGGTACCGACAGCCTTCGTATTACCCCATTCTCGGCTCCCAGCGCCCACATGCCTGGTTCCGATCCTAAGATCCTAGAAGGATGATTTTCCAACGTACATTTATCTCGTAAGAAGCATAACCATAAGTTTACCCAAATCACAAAGGCAACATCATCATCACATATCCACTAATATAAACATTTGAATACAATGCTAAAAGGGAAATACATATGTCAAAATCAAAGCTCCAGAAGTCAGCTACATGCTTTAAGCTCCACGCTACTACAACCTAACATCACATGCACGCATCTATCATGCATAAGCTTATAGAAAGCTTAGAGGGTGGTATAAGTGTGTGTATAAGGTAAGTGCTAAGTATTCAATATAATGTCATAATCATATAATATCAGAAATACTGGTAAGATCATGAATCATATGATATCTGTGAGACTTGTCCTGAGTTTGCATGTGTGCATTTGTGTGTGTGAGTATGCATCTCATGTATTTTGGTCCCGCGGTCCTACCGGTCAAATTTTGGCGACCCGCGACCTTCGGATAGTGATTGCGGTCACCCTCGAGTTTGGTCATGTAGACCCGACTCGGATTGACCCAAGACCTATGCCATTGCGACCGCATCGTCCCCGCGGTTCCAATGCCGGGTCTCATGCATAAATCCAGCGTGTCCATCAAAAGTTATGGGCCGCGCATTATTTGGACCGTTGATTGCATTTTTGGTGGGACCCACCTGATTGCACATTTCCCCATGTGCACTATTCCCAATGTAAGCTACCTTTAGGCTAGCAATAATGGCTTCTTTTCTCAAGAAAACCATGATGAGATTGGCTTCTCTAGGCAATGATGAGCCACCTTATCCCATGAGCAATGATTATTTCTCTTTTCAAAAATTCATCTTTTTCTAAGAAAGCAATCATTTCAACCTTAGAAATTCTCTCATCTCCCTCTCTCTTTCTTCATTTCTCTCTTCTCCTCTTTGCAAATGTCCTCCATTGCTGAATTTTTCCAGCCCTCTATCCTCTTCTTCTCCCCTAGATCTAACCATCAAAGATCCATCATCACCATTGAACCTCCTTCCTTGTAGCTTAAGGAGCATGGTGGTTGAAGAATCTTGAAGATCCAACAAGTGGGTGAGCATGTAGGATAGATTGCATGATTCTTATTGTCATAGATCTTTTGTTGCTTCATATGGAGAGTGTAGGACTCACCACATCAATGGTGAAGGTCCACCACTCCTTGGATAAGGTCTTTCTAGCCATCACTTGCATGCATGTGATCTTGATGGGGCCATTCTCCATGGACCCCATCTTGATGAGATTTCCTTTATCATTCTCTTCTCCACTTTCTATGGTTTGGATGTAATGATTATGTGGCCCACCTGATGTGCCATGCAACCAGAATTTTTAAATTTTGGGACATCCAGGCCCAAGTTGTTGGACACCCAGGCCCAACTATGCTGCCTAGTTTTGCTGCTTGATTTGGAAAGCCTTTGGGCCTGATTTTATGGATTTTCTTGGGGAGGTGCTGGGCTTGGGAGTTGTGTGACACATCAGGGTGGACCCCACCTTATGGAATCTATGATTTATTTCCCATTTATTAAATTTTTGGGCTGATCTAGACAGCAACATGTTGCTGTCCAGATTGCTGGATGCTGTAATGTATGTGTTGTAGGCCTTGTTTGTGGTCTCCTTTTTCCTGATTTCTTAGACTTTTCTTTGAGGTATGGACCCCACCAAAAAGTATGCTAAACCTCAGCTTCAAATGTCCCTATTTGATCACCCAAAAGGGTGGGCCAAGGAGGGTGGACGGTCCAGATTTTTCTGGACTGTCCAGCTACAGTGTTTGCTGGAAACTCATAAATATCAGCCTGATTTTGAAATGGTGGGCCACCTTTGTGGACCCCACCTTACTGTATACCTGTATAGGAAGGCTGGTCTTGCATTTTTCCAAATTTACATAGACCTGGGCCCACTCAAATGGGGTGCTAAAGTCAGGGACAGCAGCATTGCTGCAGCAGGAAAATAAAAATCTGGACCTTGCTGTCCATAAATTGTATGAGTTAAATAAAATATTTTTACTATCCCAAAAATCCTAAATTTTTGTAGGGAGGTGTCCCACCTATAGTAGGACCATCTTATAAATTTTCATGGCCATCGGGCCCCTGTACTGATCGTGGTGTGGCCTACAAACTTGGGTCAGTTTTGGGCCAGATACTCAGGCCCGTAGGACTACCCACCACGGGACGCCCCTACCTTGGGCTGTTGCTGGGCCTGTATTCCAGCAGCATGGCCCACTTCTAATATGTGTTGTGCATTCCCCTCTCATCCGGTGGGACCCACTATGATATGTGTGGGTCACCATGGGCTAGTAACTCATCTGAATTACATAAATTTCTGGATTCCAGCAGGCCCAGGAAGTGGGTGGGCTGAAATTCCAACAAGGGGCCCAAATTTGCTCCATAGTTGATTGTTTTGGAGCTGTTGTTGCCCACCAGATTTAAGGGAGTGTTGCACACACTCCTTGCCTTATTTCCTTAGATATTTTTGGGCATAATTAGTGGCTCTTAAGGCTCACCTTTGTGGTGATGTTGTGGGTTAGCCTTAACCAGATTTTTGGTAGTTTATAGGCCCAATGGGCTGGAAACCTATTTCTTGAGCCCAAGATCGTGTAGGGCCTAACCTTATTGTTTCACGGGCCCAACGGGCCGTCTACAGGCTGACCGTGTGTATTTATTAGCCGTGATGCCCTCATGAAATGCTTAATTATGGGCTGACTTGCGGGGCCCACATAAATGTATATTGTGGAGGGCCTTACTAAGTCTTTGGACTGATGTGGCAAGGCCCACACTGTCAGTATAGGCCTTGCCCATGTGTATTCTTGGGTTTATGGGCTGCCCTCAAGCCCACCATAATGTATGAATTGGATGACTTTTGTTTTGGGCTATTTCTTTAGGGCCCATTATGTGATATAGTATATGCATGTTTGTGTTAGCAAGTAGGCCTTGTGGACTCAGTTCTTTTGGATAGGCCCACTGATCTTGAGCCTATACTCTCCTATCTATTGTGAGGGGCTTAGGGGCAATGATACACAAGAAGTCGGGCCCTTGGCTGCCCATTAAACTGACCCTGTACTTAGGCCAAAAGTGAGGCCCAACTCACTTGTGTTAAATGTGAAACTTGCCCATGTAAATGAATTACTGGGCTGCCCATGAAGCCCACCACAATATGTGGAATTATGACCTTTGTGGTTGGGCCCAAACACTACTTGAGGGCCCACTATATAGCTTATGAGTTGGGCTTGGTGTATGGCCTACTAGTCCATGCATTGCTTAGGCCTTAGATCTTTCATTATATGGGTAGTGGTGAGCTACCTCTTGGAAACCAGTTGAGGTTGGATGTCCTCCTGGGTGATCCTAAGGTAAGCTCATAGGTTTCTATATGGGTGGTTAAAGGCCCACCATAGACCTTAGGCTATTTATTTAAGGCTCAATGTGCATGTATGTAGAACCTACCTTAATGAATGTTTGGTCCAGGCCGTCCAAGCCTTGGATCGCCCGATTGTGGAAGCACTCTCTGCCTTGGGTTGTTGTTGGACTCACAATCCAGTAGCAGGCCCACTTGATCTTTTCATGATATATACACACTCTCCATCTGGTAGGGTCCCCCAGTGAGTATAGTTGGCCTTCATGAGATTATTTCCACATACTCAACTAATTTCTGGACCTTAGCAGGCCCAGGAAGTCAAACGGGCCAAAAGTTTATCAAAGGGCCTTCAATGTACAATTTTATGGTTACAACTTTATTTGGCTGTGGGGCTCACCATATTGAGAACTTGTGTACGTGTTACATGCTTATGCTTTCTTATAATCCTTGGGCTTAATCAGTGCATTCTTTAGGTCACTTTTAGTGATCTTATGAGGACCCCATCTTAAGATCAGAATTTTGGGACATCTAGTGAGCCCAGATTGGGCAGGGACATCCCAGCTTGGCCCAACCATACATTGGGCCGACTTCCACCATTTTGATGGACTTGTGGACTGAGGTAAGGATAGTATTGGGCCCTCGGTTGCCTACTTAAATTACTAATTATTGGGCTGATGTAGTGGGGCCCATTTCATCCAAACTTAAACCTATTTTTGGGCCGTATATTGTGTACGCGGGCTTCCCACCAAGTCCAACTTAATGCATGGATTCTATGGCCATTGGGAATTGGGCCTTGGGCCTTAATTCCCCTCTTAGAGCCATGTTGTTAAAAGTGGTATTATATCTTTTTATGGCCTATTATGAGGAATATATGTATGTGATTTCTTTTATTTTTATCTTAAATGTAGGCCTTGGGCCTTTTATCCATATAGTTCATGGTAGATATGCCTTTTTGGGGAATGGTGGTTAAATGTCCCCATTATGGACCCCTCTAGGTCCGGTTGTATTTAAAAGTGATTGGATACTTATCTTAGACAGTTGCTAGGCTCATTTTTATATTACTCAGACCCGTAGTTGTATGCTTAGTCTTGTGGGTTACCCCAGGTAAATGGGCCCCCACTAGAGGTGGGATTCCTTATGGATATTGTCTAAGTACCTAGTCTTGGTTCCTTCTTGGATAGGAGGAATGTAATTTACTTTGTATATCACCGCATGATGCGCCTAGACCCATCTTCATGACCCATGTGCATCATTGTATGCTTGGATGACACTGTGTGTGTGGTTATGATTGTGCCATTGGGCATTGCATGCTGTCTTCCCGAGGGACGTAATATTCCCTCTTGAGCATGTTGGATGCTCGGAATTAATGCATAGTTGATTGTGTGATTCATGCATCTGGCATTGCATAATATATGAGCATTATCACCCTTGCTTCATCAGGGTTGTAGCCTCCACAGATACATCGTGGATGGCCATGTTTGGACACCGGAAATGTTACTTGAGCATCGGGTGCATAGGATGCCCATGGGTGAAATTCCCAAAACTTCCATGGTACCAAGGATCTGCTCCAACGCCGTGACCGAGTGGAATATATGAGCGCACGAGGGCCTTATACTATTAGGCCGCGACTCCCACTGTCGTGTAGTCGGTTGGATAGGGGTGTGGCCTTACTCGCCTGATGTAAGAGGGCATTGCTAGGCTGAGTCTGACCAGCTCGTGAATGGGTCCTCTACCGTCGAGCTTTCTGGTGATTGGTTGTCCACAAGCGGGTAGTAAGGTCTCTTACGCTCGTTTGACTGCGCGGGTCTGTAGAGCGGCAATCAGCAGTGTAATGGACCCCGGTGATTTCCTTATGATTGGAAATATACTTGACATACGGTTTGGTTATGAGCACTGGCATTACTTGCATCGCATTAGTATTGGTTATGTAAGCCCCTTCATGCATTGCCTTGGTATGGCGTCCAGTACTCATTGCATCATATTCATGATAAGCCTTGGTAAGGCTAGTGATATTCTCATTGAGCATGTCTCCTTCCTGTATCTCCTACTATTCTTCTGTGCACTATTATCACACACTTATACCACCCTCTAAGCTTCTATAAGCTTATGCACGATTGATGCGTGCAGGAGATCCTAGGCAGGTGTCGCAGTGGCAGAGTTTGGATTAGAGCTGAGCTTGAGGACCCAGTGTTGCAGACTTCCTTCTTTTCTTTTATTATCTTATGTATGTCCTTTTGGACCTTATGTAACTTGTAAAAGTTCAAATTCTTAGTGGATTTTGTGATATGTGCCTTTTTTATTCTCAGGTTTACTTGTTATGATCTTGGGTATGCTCGTATTGGAAATGGTTATATTGTTATGGAAATCCTCCTTGTAGGATCCCAGGATCGGAACCTGCTTCAGGAGCCGAGAATGGGGTACTACGGAGGCTGTTGCGGCCAGAATCGACCATCTGGTTCCTTGTGAATCCGGTTACCAAGTCTGGGGCGTGACAATATCAGAGTAAGTAGAAATACTGACAAGTCCATAAAGATATCATTAACCTCATCTAGGATGTGTGATGAAAAGACATAGCAAGCCAATGTCATATACTGAGAAAGTAATGTAAATCGGCTATGTAATGTGAAAACATAAAGAACCAGATATCACATATCGAGGATGCAATACAATATGTAATTCAGAAGAGCTACGAATACCATCAACCTCACCTAGGTCATATAAATGCAGAAATATAGCAACCCAGAATGCCATATGCCGAGGATGTAATGTAATATGTTATATGTGGTGCGAATGAAATGACCAAGCTGCAGTGTGAATTTGGGATGGTAGTACGTGGTATCGCAGGCTATGGGGCCTATCACAAAGGACTTCTATCCAAACCAGTCACATACCTAAATTTAGATAAATAGACTCAATGTATTAAGCTCCTGATCTCAGGTTAGTCATGCGCCCTAACCGAAATCCTGGCCATTGCGAAAGTACACATAACGATTAGTTGCGCACCACCAGCCCAAGTGGATAGTGAATGAATGAATAAATATAATACCGAGTATGCAACTCTTGCTCTACAAATCGGTACTATACATCTCTAGGATCATCACTAGGGTCTAGTACACTCCAAGCTGGCTACCGCCCTAGCCGGCCACGTAGCTAAGCGAGTGAAAAAGACCTCATTACCCACCTGCCAGTAGTATACCAAAGCCTACCCGGCTCGTCGATAGTGGACCCATTTGGGAGCTGGTCAAACTCAGCCTAGCTTATAGCCCCCTCACTCGGGCGAATAAGGCCACACCCCCGCCCAACCGACCACGACACAGTGAGAGACATGGCCTACTAGTATTCAGCACTCGGGCGCTCGTGTATCCACTCGGTCTAGATGTTGGGGCATCTCCTGACCTCAGAGGGTTAAAGACTTTCACTTATAGACATCCAAAGTGCCTAGATGCTCAAACCAAATATTTTTGGTGTCCTATCTGACCATTCACGACATGCCTGTAGAGGTCATAACCTTGATGTCGCTAGGGCGTATAGTAATCACAATCACACAATGCAAGATGTATGAGTCATGTGGTCCAATCATGCATCAATCCTGTGCATACCGTGCGCTCATGTGGGATAACTCCACTTATTAGGGAGTCCCATAAACCACCTGCCTAATGACATATGCAATGGTCAACCACATCTCATAACAAACATGCATATGATGCGTATGGGCATGTATCATGATGTTATATTGTCAAATACTCATAATTGGTATCAATAACCTGCAACGACAATCAATCTCGATAATGTGAACATTTAACCAACATTGCCCCCAAGGAATGACCCACATAGAGCCTAACATATAGTGGACCCATGGCCTCACATAAGGGCCAAATATATAACACCGTGGGCCTCACTCAAGAGCTTAATACACATCACGATGGGCCTTTCACATGGGCCTAACATTCATCACAATGGGCTTCATCGTCTGGCCCTCAAATGCATCACAATGGGCTTCATCACATAGGCCTCATATACATCACATTGAGCCTCAAATACGGGCTGAATACATATCACAACGGGCCTCAAATACGAGCTGCATATACATCACATTAGTCCTTAAACGCGGGCCGAATGCACATCACAATGTGCCTCAAATACGGGCCGCATATACATCACATTAGGCCTTGACAATCGTCCTCGATATCCGACCTCGACAATCGGAATCAGCCTCGATAATTGACCTCGACAATCGACCTATATAATCAGCCTCAACAATCGAAATTAGCCTCTAAAATCGGCCTCGACAATTAGAATCGGCCTCGATAATCAGAATCAGTATCAACAATCGAAATCGAAATAGCCTTGACAATCAAAAACGAAATCGGCCTCAACAATCAGCCTTGACAATTAGAATCGGCCTCGATAACTGGAATCGGCCTAGACAATCGAAATCAAAATCGGCCTCAACAATCGGAATCAAAATCGACCTCAACAATCAGCCTCGACAATCGAAATTGGCCTCAACAATCGAAATCAGAATCAGCCTCAACAATCGGCGTCGACAATTGAAATCGGCCTTGACAATCGGAATCTTCCTTGATAATCGAAATCAGTATTGACAATCAAAATCAGAATCGACCTCAATAATCAGCCTCGATAATCGAAATCGGCCTCGATAATCGGCCTCGATAATCGGCTTCGACAATCAGAATTGGATTTGGCCTCAACAATCGACCTCGATAATTGAAATCGACCTCAACAATCAGCTTCGACAATTGGGATCAGCCTCGATAATCAGAATCAGCCTCGACAATCGGAATCGAAATCAGCCACAATGATCGGCCTCGACAATCGAAATCAGAATCGACCTCAATAATCAGCCTCGACAATCAAAATCGGCCTCGATAATCGGCCTTGATAATCAGAATTGGCCTTGATAATTAGAATCGACCTCGATAATCAGAATCAGCCTTGATAATTGGCCAAACAAGACCTAAGGGAAGGTTACAATGTGGACATTAAAACATCATTACCCATTAATGTGGACATTTAACCAACATTGCGCCCAAGGAGTGGCACACATAGAGCCAAACATATAGTGGGCCCATGGCCTCACACAATGGCCTAATACACATCACTATGGGCCTCGACACATGGGCCATAAATACATCACATCAGGCCTCACTTAAGGGCCGCATATACATCATAATGGAACTCGGCACGTGTCATAAATACATCACATCGGGCCTCACTCAAGGGCCCCAAATGCATCATATTGGGCATCATCAAATGGGCCTCATATACATCCAGTGGTCCGCATCACATGGTCCTTGTACACATCATAATGGACCTTAAATATGTCACAATGGACCTCATCATATGAGCCTCAAATACATCATAATGGACCTCAAATATGTCACAATGGGCCTCATCATATGGGCCTCAAATACATCAAAATGGACCTCAAATATGTCACAATGGGCCTCATCATATAGGCCTCAAATACATCGCAATGGGTCAAAACCCATGGGCCGTAAATACATCATTTTGGGCCTCACATCTCGTCCTAATATACATCACATCAAGCCTCACTCATGGGCCCAATATACATCACAGTGGGCCACAGTATATGGACCTCAAATACATCAAATGGGCAATATCAAATAAGTCACACCAACTACACCATAGAACATTATGAATCATATCAAAAGATCAACTAGACCACACCACATCTAAAAGCGGTGATAATGATTTCCACAATTAAATTCCAGTGGGCCCCACCATAGGGTTTAGTTTCCATCCAGTCTATTCATAAGGTCACAAAGACTTGTATTTAGAGGAAAAACTAATATCATATTAGTCCAAACTCTATAACCGAATGGTTTTAATAGTGGACGTTCAAACCCACTGTTTCCTATAGTGTGGTCCACCTAATAACTGGATCTGTCTTATTTTTAGTCTCAAGCCCTGAGACAAGCTCGCCATAAGAATGGACGGTTTAGATGTAACACATACACCAACGGGCCCCACAGAATTGTTGCTGGTGTCGTGTGGCCCATTGATGGGCGGTATAGATGCAGCACATGCATCAATAGTGGGGCAGCCGTGAATGGCATGGGAGATGGGTCCCAAATTCCACGTGTTGAGGATCCACACAAATCATTCAGCCAGATGGTGGATGGTTTGGATCCAGTACATAGATCATGGGTGGGGTCCAACTTGTCCAGATTTACTGGACAGTGTGGATAAACTCCACACACATCACACATGGCCCACCGTCCACTGTTTCATGTACAACAGCTATACGTCAAGGGTCCCACTGTCCTGAAGTGGGGACGGGGTGGATCATGCCACGCTGGCCACATAGCCCACGGCAATACAGCATCTATTTAGCTGATGTATTGCACTGGCCAATTGGCCTTCAACAAAGGTGGGTCCCACATGGGTGTGGCCCACCAAAATATCACTTTAATATAATATATTATATTATATAATATTATATTATATATAATATATACATTACATGCACAACAAGTGGCTGCCCAGACCCACTGTCCAGACCCTGGACGTTTGGACGGTGTGGAATCCAACCCATCCAACACCCGTGTCCCACCGTCCAGGGATCTGGATGGTGTGGATCATCACATAATGAAGGTGGGTTCACATGTGTGGCTCACATAAGCCTCGGATCAAATTGATACTTATGTCTTTCTTCAATTAGGCCCGTCCAAGCGGACTGCCATGTGGGCCAACTCGGTGAACGGCATGGATGAACTACTTGCTTCATGGTGGGCCACACACACACACCATCTATACAAGAGAGAGAGAGAGAGAGAGAGAGAGAAACGGTGAGATGGAGGGACCCCGCCACTATGGGCCTTCCCTATATAATGCATACATCAAGATGGGTCCCACCGTAAGTGGGCCCTTAAATCATAAAATCACCCACCTTTGATCTCCTCTTCCTTCTTCCGCCAACACGATCTAGAGCTCCAAGGGGTGGATTTTAACGGTTGAGATGGACTTTGGATGGTAGGGATAGGAGGTAGGAAGGTAGGCCACACTAAGCTCTCTCTCATAGAGGTTGGGACGTGAGTTGTTTGGGAGAAATGAGAGAGATAAGAGAGATGAGAGAGATGAGAGATATGAGTGATGGGTGAGTGAGTGATAGGAGTACTTGTGTAAGGGAGAGAGTTGACTTTGGGGATGGATAGTTGTAATTGGGGATGGCTGTGAGTGATGGGAGTGATGTGTACTTGATTGATATGATTGATGGGATTGATGTGATGGATTCTCTTAGGATTAGCAATGTGCAGCATTTTCCTCTAACTGAACGTGAGCCCACATCTCCTAGCCCGGGTATCGCCTCAGCGTGTAAGACGTGGCATCGGAACCGCGGCGACGGCGCAGTCGCAAGGATACAAGTCTCCGGTCAAGTCAGCTCTAATATAAGGAACATGACTCAGGATCACGCACAAACATCGATAACAGATCGTGGGTCACCGAAATTCGACCTGGAGGATAGCGGAAGCCTAAGGAACGGTACGGTCTAGGATACGGGCCGTACAGAATAGGCGACCAAGATTGACAAGAATTTAAGTGTTCATGTCCATGATGGGTTGAGTATCTAGAATGATAAAATCTACTGGATAGTAAAATTTGTCAACCTAGACCAACACATCCTCAATTATCCCTCTTGGTACACAAACTGAGCGATCGGCAAGTTGTAATATAGTTCGGGTGGGTTTTAATTCACCTAGACCCACTTGTTCGTAGACCAAGTATGAGATCAGATATACGCTCACTCCTAAGTTAAGAAGTGTGTGCTCAATCCGGTAATTCCCAATTACACAAGCAATGGTTGGGCTATTGGGATCTTTGTATTTCTATGGCACATGTTGCTTTAGGATGACACTCACTTTTTTTGTCAAAAATATTTTCTTTTGGATGATTTTCCGTCTTTGGTTATACGTAAGTATTTCTAAAATTTAGCATATGAAGGTATCTATTTTACGGCACCCAGTAGAGGAGTATTGACTTTCACTTGTTTCAGCACCTCTAGAATGTCCTGAGAGTTAGAGATAGGTTTTGGTGTAATCAACCATTGGGGGAATGGAGCAACTGGTTTGCTTTGAAGTTCTAGTTCTAATTCTTGTGGAGCAGTACTAGGTCTATCATTTCATTTATTTCTAGGTCCTTAGACTTTTCAGCCCTTACCGGAATAGATTTATCAATTATTTTCCCACTCCTAAGGGTGGTGATATACTTAGCTTGCTCCATTTGATTTGAAGAGCTATGATCACTTATTTCATATTACAGTTTAGGATTGGGGAAAGGCTCAGCAGGAAGCATCCCCTTCTCTATAATCGTAACACGTGAATCCATCTTTTGCATAAATTTTGTAAGTTCTCGTAATGCTTGGATAAGCTCTTGAGTTTGTGTGGAATTTTGAACTGGTTCCTCTTACGGCTTCCCTTGATTTGGAATTTGATTAGGGAATTCTTCTAACTAAAATTTTGATGGCCTTTGGCAATTATTCACAACGTTAGATTTCTCATTCAGTACCTCTTGAAAAACAGGTATTATTGGGCAATTTTCAGTTGTGTAAATGTTGCAAGCACAAATACCGTAAATAATTTCCTTAGCCTTATCCTTCTTTAGTTCCATGGCCTCGAATTTCCTTATGAGATTAGTCACTTTACCATTGATATCATCGTCCTCTTTTAGAAGGTATATTCTGCCCCTCCTTTAATTAAGCAGGCTTAGAGGTGGTGCTTGATTTTAGGGAGACATCCCATGATTGTGCTTTTGCAGCAAGTCTATCCAAATAATCCCACACATCATTGACATTTTTGTTCATGAATTCCCCATTGCACATTGTCTCGACCAATTTATGCATGGAGGATGTCAGTCCATTATAGAAAAAGTGTGTAATGCGCCACGTTTCAAAACTGTGTTGTGGGCATGAACTGACAAGATCCTTGAACCACTCCTAACATTAGAAGAATGTTTCATCCTCCTTTTAGGTGAAATTCATGATTGAATTTCTGGGGGTGTTCGTTTTATGGTGTGGGAAAATTTTCTTTATGAACTCCCTTTTCATATCGTTCCATCTACCAAAAGATCAAGGACATAGCGAATGTAACCACATCTTAGCTTTCGCTTTCAAAGAAAATGGAAAGAGTTTCAGCCTGACCGTGTCATCGGACACGTTAGGAAAATATAAAGTGGCTATGATCTCATCAAACTCTTTCAAGTGTAAATATGGGTTTCCAGATTTAAGTCCATGGAATTTTGGAAGGAGTTGGATCACCCCTGGCTTGATATCCATACGTCTCGTATTTTCTGGAAAAACCATGCATGAGGGCGTGCTCACCCCCGCCGATTGTAAATAGTCTCGTAAAGTACGAGGCGGGGGTGCTTGATTTATCTCATTCTCATCCTGGATTTTCTCAACCCTAGGTTGAGGTGGAATTGGAGGTTGATTGTCAGCCATAACTTCAGTTAACTCTGTGGATCTCAAGTGGTGTCTAATCCTGTGATAGATAAATAACCCCTCAACCAATCCTCCTTCACTCAAAAGACGTTGAGTGTTATCACAGACCCAGTTGGGCGTGAAACACTCTCAACCCTCTATTTCAGAATCTAACCTAAAACTAAAAGAAACAAGGGAAATAGAAATATAGAAATAGAAAGAGAGAGAATTAGAAAGAAGTTACCAAATTAGAAGGTTTTGTGTTAATATCCTGCAAAAGGAAAAGGAAAGTGAATTAATTTCTAAAAAGGAAAAAAGGAAAGTAAAATAGTTTCTAAAAATGAAAAAGGAAAGTTTCTAAAAGCAAATTAGGAATGTTTCTAAACCTAGGATTAGAAGGTAAATTAGTTTCTAAAAATAATTTAG
Organism: Magnolia sinica; assembly: GCF_029962835.1. NCBI lineage: Eukaryota > Viridiplantae > Streptophyta > Magnoliopsida > Magnoliales > Magnoliaceae > Magnolia > Magnolia sinica. Next base: position 103,838,550 of record NC_080574.1, on the reverse strand, counting down.
AAAAATCCTAACCTAAAAATAGAAAGTAAACAAATTATAATCTTAACCTAATTCCAAAACTAGTTAATCTCAGAAAAATGCAACCGTTAGTCCCAAGCAATGGTGCCAAAAACTTGTTCACAACCCCAAGTGTAGGGTCGCGATGTAGTAATAATCTCAGTTAGACCGAGGTTAAATCCACAGGGACTAATCTTGTGTGTATTCTGAAAGTAACTAGAAGTAGAACTAAAAGAAGATGTAAATCTAAATTTGTAATTAAAGGAAGTAATTATGAAGTGTTTAATTAGAAACTTATAATTTGAAAGGTGGGAACTAGAGTTTTCAAAGATCCACTTGTAGCAATCAGGGTGATTCATTGCTTGATTCAAGTAACATAACAAGATTCGGAGTCTTATCTTATCCAGTTGGAAGATGTCTTAATAAAATCAAATCTCCTTTGACTTAATTCTCAATGGATGAGAGTTGTGAGGATTAAAAGCGATTCCATTACAAAAACATGCCCAGGAGACAATGGCTCACAATAGGATATACCAATCCCACAACCAAACATATGAGAATCATGAAGATTAGAAGGGATTCCATCATCCAACCATGCCCAAGGGACGATGATGAACAACAAGATTTTCTAATTTCACAATCTCAAAACATGAAAAGAAGATACTCAAAGCTATTACAAATCTACTATAATTTGAGTCACAATAAACCATTGAAAACTAAAAGTATTCCTTAAATATTAAACTAAAATAAAGTAAGTCAACATAAACATGAATCAAAGCAATAACAACATCCCATCACGCTACGAGCTTCATATCTTAGCCCTAGCTAAGAGGCTTAGCCAACCATAGACATGATTAGATCTAAAACCCTAGAAGAAAACATGAAAAACTAAGGAAGAAAGAAGAAAAATGCTTGGTGACGTCTCTCCACCCTTGTGCTTTGCTCCTCTAAACCCTAGATTGATGCCTAGGAGTGCTATGGGGACTCCTATTTATAGTTGAGCAACACCTCCTCTCGCACCGACTTGAAAAAAATCCGAAAACTGCCTCAAATTTACGCACTCCGTGCAACTCTGCGTAAATCCACGTGAATCATTTGATGACATCGAACTGGCTTTGATGTCATCGAAGGTGCCTTTTTTACGTGCTTTTTTCACGCTTTTATAACTTCATCCGGACTCTGTAACCTTTTATGTCATCGAACCTACCTTCGATGTTATCGAAGGTGTCTTCGATGTCATCGAGAGTTGTTCGAGAAATCGATAATGCGTCTAAAACAGTCCAGAGAGTAAATCCAATTTCTTTAATAAATTCGATGCAATTGAAGAAGCCTTCGATGTCAGTGAGTAAGTCTTCGATATCATCAAGGAAGCCTTCTTGTAATCGAACATGGAACCCAATGTGTCCAGCGAGTTTTGTCAAAAATCCAAAGAAAATTCGATGTCATCGAACTGACTTCGATGTCATTGAGCAAGGCTTCAAGTCATCGAAAAGTCCTTTAGTCATCAAAAAATGTCTTCAATTTGTCTAGCAATTAACTCAATTTTCTTTCATAAATTCGATATCATCGACATGTGTTCGATGTCATTGAACGGTGATTAATGATACAGTCAATGTGAATTCTGCACCTATTCTTTCGACTTCATTCCTTCTCCACTTAGTTTTCTTGAGTCTTGGGACCTTGAAATCTTTAATCTTCATCTCCTACGATCTATTCCTTGACTTGGTGATCTATGAGTGTCAAATTCATACTTTTAGCTCCAATCCAAGCTCCTAAATTCACCTTACAACACAAACATGAGTAAAATAGGACATTAAGCAGTATCATGTTCATAAAACCAATATATAAATGAGGGATAATATGCAATATTTGACCCTCAACAATAAGTTATTGAAATTTGACATTATAAAAGCTCTAAATCTTTTAACTCAAGGAATTTAATCCAAAAAACAATGAGCAACTTAACACTAATACCACTTAAAAAGGCGAGCTTAAGAAGTCCTAGAAGGGGGAGGGGGTGAATAAGAATACACCAAATAAAAATAAAAGTGTTGAAGTATTAAATAAATTAGAAATCTCAATTGTACTAGCATTGAAAAGTTGATTCAAACTAATTCGAAAGACAACCTACAACCAAACCAAGTTTAGGTAGGACAATCTTATTTCATGAATGTTTGTAAGAATCAAGATCTTAAACCAATCAAGAGTAAATAAAGCTATCTATTACAAACATTCACTACTTTTGCATAAATGAAATTACAAACATCCTCCACAAATGCAAAAAGTAAACATTCACCACAACACCAAGAGTTATAGTGGTTTAGTGTGTACAACAACTGTTCTCAAATAGCTATACCTACTCTACTCCCAATAATCACTATCCACGTGATATTGGCTTTCACTATAAATAAGGTTTTCTCAGGGTCACCTTAAAACCTCATACAGTTGTTATTTTAAAGGGCTATCACAAAAAAAACCCTCACTAAGATTTTCTGGCTATCTTAGGAAAACCAACAAATGAGATTATCTGGCTATGTTAATAAAACTAAAATATAAAAGCAAAATATACTTATCTTCACCTTTGAAGACGTATCTATAAATGTAGTCGTAAACCGCTTCTCTTGTAGTAGATTGTTCAATGTTTAGTCATACAGACGAGGGTTCTAGGTTCTAGATTGATTTTTAATAGATTTAAACCAAATGCTACTTGTTTGAATTCCTTAACATCTCAAAGAAGAGTATTTACTCTCTTTATAGTATAAGATTTAGAAAATAGGATATCAAGGAATTAAAACAAAAACAAAGCTATTAAAAAATATTATAAATACCGAGTAATAGCTTGACAATAATGGGGACTTTTCTCTCTCTTGATAAAGGCTTTTATCAACTTGAATTGATAATTTTGGATTGAGAGAAGGCCTCTATTTATAGGAAAAGAAGTTGCTTCAACTCATCTAAGACAGTTTTCGACTCGTCGAAGGACCAGATTCTGTTCCAATAAAATTTTGAATTTGGGCGCAATAAGATAAAATAGATCTTCGACTGGTCGAAGGCCTTACTCGACTGGTCGAGGGCCCTATTTGACTAGTCCAGCAAGGGCTTCGACTGGTGGAGGGTGCCTAAAATGCGAACTAATACAGTCTCAGGACTTTAAGTCAAGTAATCCTCAACTAGTCGAAGGCCCATCTTCGACTGGTTGAGCGGTCTGTTCAACTGGCCAAAGAAGTAACGGAAAAATCATTTTCTTGAGTTTAATCTTGGATTGGTTGAAAAAATGCTTAGATTAGTTGAACCACATCTTAGACTAGTCGAACCTTAGCCTACACTAGTCGAATTTTATCCTAACATAAGCATAAAAACCCATTTTAAGTTTTGTTTTGAAAGTACCTAAGCCTAAGGTCTTTCTAGGGTTTGTTATAATTGATATGACCGAACTTTGAAGTAGCTTGAACTTCACAGAACTTGTTCTTCTACTTGAATCTTTAATAGAGCTTGAAGTTGAAGATGAAGCTTGATCTTCTACTATAACTTTAGTAGAACTTGAACTCAATAGAACTTGAACTTTCCATCTTGATCCACTACTTGACTTGAACTTCAGTAGAGTATTTAACTTTCCATCTTGATCCACATTAGAAGGCGTACTTCATAAGTTATTTTGTCTAAATGAAATTTGACAAACAAAGGTGTGCTTTATACAATATAGAACTTATAAGATATTATTATTGTTCTAGTTCTAGTTATTTTCAGAATACATACAATTTAAGTCTAAGTGGATTCAAACTCGGTCTCACTAAGTTATTACTACATTGCAGCCCTACACTTGGGGTTGTGAACAATTGTTTATTCAATAACTCTTGAAAAGCAAGAATTGTAGGATAATCCTGAGTTACATGTATGTTAATAGCACATATACCGCAAACAACTTCCAAAACCTCCTCGGGTTTGATAGTTTCTACCTTCTTAAGTTCCATGGCTTCGACTTTCCTTGTGAGATTGGCCACCCTCGCACTCATGTTGTCTTCTTCTTTTAAGACATACATTCATCCCCTTTCTCTTGACTAGATAGGCTTAGAAGTGGTGAGTCTTAGGGAGGTGTCCCATGATTGCATGTTTGTTATGAGTAGATCAAAATAATCACACGCATCATCAGCCTCCTTATTCATAAATTCAGTGTTACACATCATATCTACAAATTGACGCATGGGCAAAGTTAATCTGTTATTGAAAAATCTTATTACTCATCATATCTCATAGCCATGATGTAGACACGAATTTATAATATCCTTGAATCTCTCCCAACTTTGGAAGAAGGTCTCTTCCTTTTTTTGGGCAAAATTCATGATCACCCTCCTTAAACTATCTGTTTTGTGCATCGGGAAGAACTTTTTAAGGAACTCCTGGGTCATCTCTACCCATGTACCGATAGATCGTGGATTTAAGGAGTGAAACCACGACTTAGCCTTCTCCTTCAATGAGAAGGGAAACAACTTCAGTCTTACTATGTCTTTAGACACATTTTGAAAGTGCAATGTGGCGACTATCTCATTGAATTCTTTAATTTGCAAGTATGGACTTTCAAAGTCTAGTCCATGAAATTTAGGAAGGAATTGTATCACTCCTAGTTTAAAATCCACGTTTCTTGCATTAAGTGGAAACACCATCCATGAAAGTGCACTTACCCCCGCAAGTTGTAAGTAATCTCGTAAAGTACAATGTGGGGGAGCGTGATGTACCTCATTCTCATCTTGAACCTCCTTAACTAAATGTTGAGGTTGATTTACATCCATTATTTAGATTAACTTAGGGGATCTCAAGTGGTGTCTAAGCAAGTGATGGATAGGCAACCCTTCAAGTAATCCTCCTTTGCTCAAGAGATGTTGAGTGTTATCATGAACCCACTTGGGCATGAAACACTCATAGCCTCCTAATTCTAAAACAACCTAATCATAGAATAGAAATTCAGAAAGTAGAGAAAAGAGAAGAGTTAGAAGGATGTTACCAAAGAAGAACTACTAAGTTAGATGCTATAAAACAACAAAAAAAGTTAGTTCCTAAAACAAATTCAAAAAATCTAAGAAAAATAGGCAAAAAAGGTTGATACTAACTAATTCTAGAACTTAAATAATTTAGAAAAATACAACATGTTACAATCCTCGGCAACAGTGCCAAAAACTTATTCACTTATACCCCAAGTGCAGGGTTCTAACGTAGTAATAATCTCGGTGAGATCGATTTTGTACCCACAAGGACTAAAGATGTGCAATTTCTTTAAACTAGTTAAGAATTAGAACTCGAAACTAAACTTAAAACTTAAGATTGAAGGGATATTGTGAATTGAAACTATCAAATTATGGGAAATTAGAGCACCAAGGATCCACTTATAGTTGCTTTAATGCATCCTTGATTCAATCAATGCTTCAACTAGAATCGAAGTCCTAATCTATCTAGTTGGATGATAGAGCAGTTAAAACATCATAAATCGTTCCGAAACAGATTTTGAACATCCATAGTAATGATCCATGCATAATTTAAGAAACTGAAAATACACATTTGGTTTAGTGGATGATAGAATAGTCTTGTTGAATTGATTGTAGAGAGTTCTAAGCATCTACCATGCCCGCAATCAATGTTAGATCAAAGAATTTTACGGATCAGACAACCATAAATAGAAAGAAATCATTCATGAAGTTTCTAAGCATCCACTGTGCCCGAAGTTGATGATAGATCAAAGTAATAATATAAAATACTTCTTTAATTAAAAAAAACTATGAAATATTCAACATAAACTTCATGAATGTAAGAAAAGTATTAAAAACTAGCTACAAGATTCACCTCTTAACTCTAGGTAAAAGATTATCTAACCAAAGACATGATTAAGATAAAACTCAAATAGAAAAACATGAAAAACTAGCTAAGGAAGAAGAAAGAGCTCCTTGGAAGATGGTACACCCTTGGCTCTACTCCTTCATACCTAATTCGTGTTTAGAATCCCTTGGAAAACTCAAATATATAGGCTTTGTTCTGACGATTTTGGAAATTGCCTCAATTTTATCCACTCTGCGCACCTTTGATGACACTATATCATCGAAGGTCCATAACCCAGTTGGATTCGAATTCGAAAACTCACTCTCCTTCGCATTGTGTAAGTCATCGATGTCATCGCCTAACCTTCGATGTCATCGAATAGATCCTCGATGCAATAAAAAATGGTCCAGAACTATCCAATGGGTTGAGCTTGAAAATCCACAATTCTTCTATGTCATCGAACTAGCTTCAATGACATCAAAACATGCCTTCAATGGAATCAAACTTTGCATCCAATTGTCCAGCAACAAACTTGATTTTTCACTAAATTCTCAATGTAATCGATCATCCTTCGATGGTATCAAACACTTACTTTGATGTCATTGAAGTGTGTTTGATGCAATCGAACAATCAAGTTCAGCAATTCTGAATTTCTACGCTTTGTAAATTTGATTTTCTTCCTTCTTTACTTGGTTTCCTTGGATCTTAGACTCTTGAAATCTTCAATCTTTGGTATCCAAAGATCCATTCCTTGCCTTGGCAATTCTTCAGCATTAAATCTATGCTTTTAGCATCTCAAGCTCTCGAAATCACCTTGTGAGACAAACATGCATAAATATATCAATTTAATGCTATCATGTTCATAAAACCAAGGTATAAATAGGGGAAATATGCAATATTTGGCACTCAAAAATTCGCTGTTGGATTCCTTAGCTACTTATAGAGTTCTGTTCCAACTTGTTCTTTCATATCATTCTTAAATTACTACAACAGTTATTGTAGTTGAAAAGTCTTTTTAGATCCTTCTTTTATTTAGATCATTTTTTTGTTATGTTTCTCTTCACAAAGGTTCCTCTTCTGTCGGCCAAGACTTTGTTCCATTTTTGGACCCCTCTCGGCCGCTCATTCCACTTTAGAATGTCTCTCGGTCTCTCATTCCACTTTTGCACACCTCTTGACCACTCGTTCATTTCGACTGCTCTTCACGTCTTTCCATTTTGACCACTTGATTGAGCTTCTTGGCCGCGTTTTGTTCCTGAATTCTCTCAGTCGCTCAATTTGATGTTGGAAACCTCTCGGCCGCTTGGTCTGCTTTTGGATACCTCTTGACCGCACCTCTTGAATGCCTTTCGACCACTTGGTTTGCTTTTGAATCCTCTCAACTACTCCCTGTCTTATCATCCTATCAGTTGTGTTTCCATAAAAAACACTCTAAGTGTAGGATCCTGGTCCTTTATCACACGGTTCATGCACACACGTGTCCCAACCCACACCATTGATAGACCATACACTACCCCTAGTGCACCCAGCAACCCCACCCAAGTGATTTTTCCTGGATGACCTTGATACCTCTGTCATATGGACCACATTGTTGCTGCGGTTGCCATGGTGAAAACTGTGTGTCAATCCGACACTCCTTTAGTGAGATACGACCCATCGAATCCATAGCCAAAATTGTGTATCTTGTAATATGAGCAACCTTCACTATGCTAGGCCCATTGGACTTGAGCCTATGTAGGCCTAAAGCCCACTTTCCATAACATATGAATTATCACAAGATAAAACAATCACTGCATGATAAATAAAGAGCTAGCACATATAAGATAATTCACTATAAGATAAAATTGGATTCTACCCCAAATCCATCATTAGCCCTCTTCCTATGCCTTAAAAACTAATCATGGCTCATGTCCACCTCATCCTACATATGCGTCCAATGCATGTATTATTTTATGCCACGACACTTCAAATAACTAATTGTAACACTCCACTTCATCATCCACCATGCATCACCTACAACCCACAACCCTTATCCATCCATTAGCCAATGCATGTCTAGATTTCTTCCACATTAGCTAATGCATGCTTAGTACCATCCACCTCATCCATCCACCTATAACTGTTCACAACCCCAGTGTAGGGTTGCGATATAGTAATAATCTCGATAATACTGAGGTCGAATCCACAAGGACTAATCTCGTGTGCATTCTGAAAGTAACTAGAATCAAAACTAGAAGAAGATCTAAATCTGAATTGGGAATAAAAGAGAGTAATTATGAAGTATTTAATTAGAAACTTAAGAATTCAAATGTGGGAACTAGGGTTTTCAGGGATCCACTTGCAGCTATTAGGATATTTCTTTATTTGATTCAAGGAACACAATTGAGATTAGAGTCTTATCCTATCCAATTAGAAGATATATTAATAAGATCAGATCTGAACTTCCATTCACCTAATTCTCAATGGATAAGAGTTGTGATGATTGGAAGAGATTCCATCATCTAACCATGCCCAGGAGGCAATGACAAACAATAGGATATACTGATCCCACAACCAAACATAGGAGAATTGTGAAAGTTAGAAGAGATTCCATCACCCAACCATGACTAAGGGACAATGGTGAATAACAAGATTTACTATCTTCATAATCTCAAATCACTATTGTAATTTGAGTCACAACAAACCATTAAAAACTAAAAGTATTCCTTAAATATCAAATTAGAATCAAAGAAGTTCAACAAGAACAAGAATCAAATTAAAAAAACATCCAATCATGCTATAAGCTTCACCCCTTAACCCTATCTAAGGGATTTAGCCAATCATAAACATGATTGGATTCAAAACCCTAAAAGAAAGCATTAAAAATTAAGAAGAAGAGGAGAAAACTCTTGGATGACGACTCCACCCCTTTGCTCTGCTCCTCCAAACCTTAGATATCTCAAAAAGACTTATGAAACCCATATTTATAGGCTAGCTTCCAAAAAATTGTAAAACTGCCTCAAATTTACGAAGTCCGCATAACTCTGCATAATGTCTTTGATGTCACCGAACAGCCTTCGATGTCATCAAAGGGATTTGAATCTAAAAGTCGCGCCTTTTCCTCTGTCGCACTGCGTAAGTCTCTGTGTCATCAAACCTTCCTTTAATGTCATCTAGAAGTCCTTGGATGCCATTGAAAGGTCTTCAATCCATTGAGAATGTGTCCAAAACAATCCAACGAATTCCTTCAATTTCTTTAATAAATTCGATGTCGTCGAACTAACTTCGATGTCATCGAGCATCTTCTTCGAGTCATCGAACATGTCTTCGATTTATCGAGAATTGCATTAAATATGTCCAGCAACCAACTTGATTTTCCTATGAAAATTCGATGTCAACGAACGATGGCTTTGATGTCGTCGAACACTGGTTAATGACACAGATTGTGAAGTAAATTTCAACACTTTGCTCTTCCGACTTCCTTCCTTCTCTACGTGGTCTTCTTGGATCTTGGGTTCTTGAAATCTTCAATCTTGGTCTCCAAAGATCCGTTCTTTGCTTTGGCAATTCTTAAGCCTTAAATCCATGCTTTAGCATTCTTTTCAATCCAAGCTCTTAAACTCACCTTGCAACACAAATATGTATAAAATATACCATTAAGCATTATCATGTTCATAAAACCAAGATATAAATGGAGGAAAATATGCACTATTTGAGTCTCAACAATAACATACATCACCTTTCACCGCACTTTTAGCATAAATAAGACACTATAAACTTGCCACATCATCTTGCCACCTCAACCCCAATTCCCTATATAATAGTAGGAGTTCTCTTACACTTATACTTTTGCTATACTTGGAAAATTCTGAGATTTTAAGAGAGAGTAAGAGAGAGTGGGGCCAAGGTGTGGCCCTTCATCAAACCTAGAGGGAGTGGACCACACATCATCATCAAGCCATCCATCCATCCATTTAAGGTGAGTCTACATCCTCCTTTCATCATCCTCATCCTCATCTTTCTTCCCTTTTTTTTTAATTTCTTGATATGTGTGGGCCCACTAGTGTGGAGCCCCATGGGTGCATATATTATTAGCCATGGTGGTTAGCAAGGTGGCCCACGTCAGTATGGTCTACCATTATGAACATTATATCCACACCCTTCACGTGTAATCCCATTTTTGTATCTGGACAAAAACTTGTCAAACCCTTATAAAATCAATGATGATAAGATCTAAGTTGAAACTTAGGAATAATATTGATGACAATATGAGATAACTCTGGAACAAATTTTATAGCCATCCAACGATCCAATAATCCATGGCATTAACTTTACTTGGTTGTTGTCTAGTAGCACACAAAGGGTTTCGATTTACCAAAAAGGGACCCATTTTTTGTCCTTTTATTACACTCCAAAAGAAAGATATATTCCATTGGCTTTGTAGAAAATTAAAGTATCTTTCTAACGATATATAATACTCCTCGATTAGATTTCGGATGGCAGAGATCTTAGCCTTATACAAAACTATATCTGGGAGCTTGTTGTGATCAATTTTTTGTGGGCCATATCTGTGATTCCAATGGTTAGATGTATTTGACATTTTTCCTTAACATACTTAAGATATTTAATAATCATACATGATGTCCCTATGGTCAGATTCTTTCATGATAAAATTTAAGAAATTCTGGACAGATAGATACTTTTGTAAGAATAAACCTTGAATTGTTATGTATGGTCCAGATGGATCCAAGGCTCTGTATGGTTGGTGACCTATTAAAGCCTAAATGATGTATTCCCAAACCATCCATTGGCTCAGATTTTCCAACAAAGAATCTGATCATAAAGATTTGATCAAGACATTTCATGTGCTACTTGTATCTTGTATGTATGTTATCTACAACATTCATCCTCTTACTGTCGATCCACTTGGTAGTGGGACCACTTTTGATTTTTGTACTTTATTAGTTCATTCAATCTGGATAGCTATGTGTATTGATGTATGTCTCTTATCCACGCCTTGCCAGCATGTGGACCCCACTTGCCATTATATCTATTTCTTTTCCTTTACACTTTTCCTGTTTACTGAAATTTATTCCTCTTTGACACCTTGTGGTGGGCCCCACACTATGTAATTAAGGGTCCCACTATGTGGGATGTTTAATCCTTATATAAGTGAGCCGGGATGTCTCACTTTTTTGTCATGAATGATCACCAAGTGTTTGGAAAGTGGGCCCTAAGTTGTGACAGACCCCATTGCTGAAAACTGCCTGATTATTTTTGTCTTTTGTACCAACTTTGGGCCTCTGTAGTGGAACCCACGCAGAAGATATGAGTAGGCCACTACTTGGAACCTTTAACCTATACCTATGAATAGATAAATAATATTTTACTTGGGCTAAATCAAACCCTACATGATCAGCGAGTGGGTCCCAAAATGGGGCCAGGCATGGTTGTGTAAAAAATAAAAATACCTAAGTTTGGTCTTACACCAAATATTATGTGTACATAATCAGTTGGTTCCATCTTATATGTTTTGAATTCCATATATGGGAATACCAAGGGCACCTAATGAAATGCTGAAAGGCGGTCCCTCATGATCATGGGACGTACTCAAACTTGGGCCAAAACTTATTTTGCACTGTTTATGCAAAGTTTCTCCAAGTACCCATGTTTGGGCCATCACCATAAATTTTACACGCCTAACCAATGAGGCCCACTTTATAATTTCTAAAGCCCATACATAGAGCTACCAAGTGGCTATTTCTTTCACTAGATGTGGACTCTACGTGATCACAAATCTAACTCGAAAATGGCCCAGAACCAACCTTGCACCAAAAGTCTGTTTGATATAGAATTCATGTGGGCCACATTAATGTCGTCCACCACCTTCCCAGGGCATTTAACGCAACATCTAAATCATTGAAAAGAACTTGTTGGTACTGGTGAGCCTAAAACCTTAGACCTTAGGTGGGCCATCTACTGTGGGTTATCTTGTATGTGCCCTTCCCTTCATCCAATGAGGCTCACCTAACATGTTTTGTAAAAGGGTGTTATATAACTTGTAAAATATGTCTGCCCAATTATTATCTTAAGGTATGCATGGCCTTAGGCTGATCTAAATGTTGCAACCATAAGGCCGAAATGGGCCCAACACTAAGAGAAATCATCGGGTAGTGAGAAGCCCACCATGGTAACCTTTCTTGAGCCTGTTGGGTAGGCCTATTGCCTAGTGGTCAATGTTCCTTGCACACAACCTCTAATCAAGTGGACCACACTTAATGATGCCTATTTTAGAATTCATAAGCTAAATAATTGGGCTTTTCTTGGTTTGCTTGTATATGTGGCTAGTGGGCCCAATATGATGTATGACATGAAGGATGTTAGCATGTTGTCCTTACATTTGAGATTGTGCATTATTTTTAGTTGATGGTGGAATGTGTGGGTTCCACTTAGTTGTGGAGTTGGATCCACACCATTGAAGGCCTTGTGGTTGGAAGTTTATCCCTTGGAATTGGCCTAGTGGTCTACCAAGTGAGACTCACACTTGACTTATATGACCCCATGCCTTGCGTATAGTCCAAGGTCAATATGGAAGTCACACTACGTGGGACGCACCTAGTAATGGTTGAGATGAAGATACATGTGTGATAACAAGATAATGATGATGGTGAGTTGTTAGTTGAAATGATAGATATGATCTAATTGATGGTGATTATGGTAGGGTTAATATCGATTATGGTGATGATTTAATGGATGGTAAATTGATGACATATGCATTGATGATGAATTAGTTGTTTATGGTAGTTGTGACATTGCCTATGTTAATCATGAAGAGGAAGTGATCTTCATGATAATGATGATGATAGTATGTACATGTATACGATGACAGAATATGTTAGTTGATCACCATGCTGTACTTGGTAATCATTACATTGGATGATGAGGTTGATATCTTTGTTGATAATCATGCTCGTGTTGATACTCATGATGATGATATGTGTATAATCATTATGCTTTGCTTGATATTGGTTACCTTGTAGATGATATTGATATCAAAGTGACAATAATGCATATGTCGATGGTCACGATGATCTCATGTATAAGATAATCGTGCTTTACTTAATGCCTAAATGATGATAAATAAATGATGTTGGTGAACGTAAGGATAACATCATACATGATAGAAGCCTAATGCCTAAGGCATGTATGATGCTAGTGTTGGATGGTGGCCATGATATTGATGATGCATGTGAATCCTTGTATGATATGTACTTCATGCACAAGCTTTCATGACTTAGATAATTCGGGGTAAATGACACCTGATGATTTTTGTGGCATTACATTAGTGATTGGTTTGAGGGTTACATTGAATATTTGCTAATAGCATTTTCTTTAAGTTGACATGGTATTTTCTTTATATTGACATGGTACTTTCTTTATATTGATGTGACACTTATTTTATATTAGAGGTAGCATTGCTCTTGCATTTAAGTTAGCATTGTTTTATATTGATTTAACCATACTTCTTGCATAATGCGATATTACACATCTCATGCATAGTGCTTATAATTGTATGTTACCATATCTCATATCCATAATTTGTATGCTTGTTGTGGATGACGATTGTTCATAATATATGCATTTCGGCTTGAGACACTTATGGGACTCTATATAAGACAGGGTCGCTTCGCATGATTCGTGTGATATGCGCAGATTTGATGCATGCCTTGAATAGTGTGATTCATGCATTCTGTACTATGTGTGACATGTACATCTACTCCCTAGAGTCACTAGGGAGGTGGTCCCATAGCCTTGTTGTGCTTGGCAGATGATGGACACCGAAAACTACTAAGGTAACAAGGCGTCATAGGCGTCCTTGGGTAAAAGTCCCCAAACCCTGTGATACCAATAGGATGCTCCGACGTCTAGACTGAGTGGATTTATGAGCGCACGATGGCTGGATACCGGTAGACCGCGTCTCCCATTGTGTCGAGGTTGGTTGGTGAAAAGGAGAGCTTTAGAAGTCCTAGAAGGGGGTGAATAAGACTATGCCAAATAATCTAATAAAGTACTAAATAATTAAAAAAATCAGAAATCTCAATTGCGTAAGTATTGAAACGTTGATTTCAAATGATTCGTAGGACAACCTTCACCTAAAAGTTTAGGCAGGACAACCTTATTTCACAAATACTTTTAAAATCAAAATCCCAAACTTTGTAAGAGTAAATAAAAATAAATAATACAATCATTCACCACTTCAACTAAAATGTAAATACAACCATTCACCACATAAAAGATAAAAACATTTACCACATAGCACAGAGAATTATAGTGGTTCGGTGTGTCAACAACTATTCTAAAATAGCCACACCTACTCCACTCCCAAAATTACTTTCCAAGTAATCTTGGCTTTCACTATGAAAAAGGTTTTCTGAGGGTCACCTTAAAGCCTAATACAGTTGTGATTTTAATGGGCTATCACAATCAAACCCATCACTGAGATTTTCAGGCTATTTCAAACAAAACCTACATTGAGATTTTCTAGCTATCTCAGAAAAATTATATAAAGAATTGAAAGTATACTTATCTTCACCGTAAAAGAAGTTGTAGCCAAAGAACCGCTTTTCTTGAATATCAATTGTTCAATGTTCAGTTAGATAGAAAATGTCTAGGGTTCTATTGATTTTAATTAAGTTCAAACCAATGGCTACTTGAGTTAATTCTCTTAAATCTCAAAAGAATAGTAATATTCACTCTCTTTAGAATCAGAATGAAAGAATCTAAGATTAAGGGAATTAAACAAAAGTTATAAAAATAATTTATAAATATCATTCAATAGCTTGCTAATAACTGGAGCTTCTCTCTCTCTTGTAAAAGAATTTTGATAATAATATTTGATATTTAGGATTGAGAGAGAACATCAATTTATAGGCAAAGAAGTTGAATCTTCGACTGGGCCTATGCAGTCTTTGACTAGCCTGAATAGATAGGATTCTATTCAACGGATTTCAGATTTGAACGGGACAAGATTTATCCAATCTTTGACTAGTTCGAGGACCAATTCGACTAGTCGAAGAGCTCTATTGGACTAGTCAAATTTGGTCTTCGATTGGTCGAAGATTCCAAAATTCGAACCGATTTGGTTGTTGGACTTCGAGTCGAATTTTCTTGGGTTGGTCAAAGATCAGTGTTCGACTAGTTGAACAAAAAATTAGACTAGTCGAATTTGCAACTAAAAATCCATTTTGCTTCAACATGAACTAGGACTGGCCGAGAAAACTCAGACTAGTCGATCCAAACCTTAGGCTGGTCGAATTCCAAGCAAACATAAGTGTAAAAACCCAATTAAAATAATTTTTGAAAGCACCTAAACCTAAGGTCTTTCTAAGGTTTTATACTACCTAAAATATGTGACATAACTGAACTTCTTTGTCTTGAATTTGATTACTGACTTTGTCTTGATTTTTGAGCTTGATTGTACACTTGAATATTAGTTGATCATTACTTTGATCTTCTCTTGAGAATGTACCAGACTTAAGCTTGATCTTCTCTTGAGAATGTATTAGACACTCGAGCCTGATCTTCTCCTGATCTTGAGCTTAATCTTTTCTTGATCTTGGATTGGTCTTGAAGATTTCTTGACAAGTTATTTTAATCATACGAAATTTGACAACTAAAGAGTGCTTTAATCATTTTAGCACTTACAATCTCCCCATTTGTCAATTTTGTGACAAAACACATATCATTATAAAAGACAATAATGAAGTCTAGTAATCATGTTGTAGGAGATTTTTGAAGTTTTTAAAATGTTACTACTCCCCCTCAATTAGTACTTCCCTTGTAGCATTCCGTGGCATAAAACATTCCATAGCATATAACATTCTTCAATTAAACATGACATGCATTCTTCAATCAACTACATGACATGAAGCAATAATTTTCAGCAAATTTTCCTATGCATACATGCATTCTCTAAGCAACTCTCCCCCTTTTTGTCACAAGTTGACAATGTCGCGCCCCAGACTCGGAGACTAGGCTTACAAGATTCCCGCCAATTCCGGCACCAACAGCCTCCGTAGTGTCCCATTCTTGGCTCCTAGCTCCCATTCACCAGGTTCTGATCCTGGGATCCTACAAGGAGGATTTCTATAACATAAGTTTGATTCATAATGAACATACCCAAGATCATAACATCATAACCACAGATAATAACTAAAGGAACACCATTACAGAATCCACTAAGAATTTAAACTTTTACAAGTACAAGGCTTAAGGGGGGAAGATACAAGATCTATGTAGGAACAACTCAAAGAGGGTCCACGGCACGCTCCACGCTCCTACTCAGTTACTGATGCTGCCTAGAATCACCTGCACACATCAATCATGCATAAGCTTATAGAAAGCTTAGAGGGCGGTGTAAGTGTGTGTAAGACCAGTGCCGTGAATGCAATATCAGAGTATGCAGAATATGCAGTAAGGACCATGAACACCACCAGCTATAACAAGGCTATGAAATGCAATGTAGGAATGCCAACAACCATCCCAAAGCTAAACAATATAAAGCAGGGCATATGGAGCCAATGCCTCATGTAATATGTAATATGATTAAGCTCATCCATATATCAATCTGACATATCAGTATAGTTCCTCTCTGGGGAATCACCCGGGTCAAATACACTACCTGCTGACTGTCGCTCTGCTAGCCGCACAACCCAGCAAGCGTAAGAGACCTCACTACCCACCTGTGGACAGCCAACACCAACAAGGCATGACGGTAGCAGACCCATTTATAAGTTGGTCAGACTCAGCCTAGCTATTACCCCCTCACTTATGTGGGTAAGGCTACACCCCCTCCCAACCGACCACGATAAAGTGGGAGACACGACCTAATGGTAAAGGCACTGGTACTTACATTTTCCACTCGGTTTCAGTGTTGGAGCATCTCCTGGTACCATGCTTGTTCTGGGACTTTCACCTAAGGACATCCTATGTACCCTCTGTGCTCAAACAAACATTTTCGGTGTCTAAATCTGACCATCCACGATATACCTATGGAGGCTACGACCCGGATGAAGCTAGGGCGAATATCAACCATGCTATGTAATGACAGATGCATGAATCATACAAATCAATCATGCATCAGTCCTGCGCATGTAGCATGCTCAAAAGGGGTTACTCCATTACTCAGGGAGTCCCATAACAGGCTGCCCAATGGCATAAACCATGACCAATCACATCTTAACCAAGCACACATATGATGCACATGGGTCATGAAGATAACCAAGTATGCCATGTGATGCTGTTGTACTCTCCTCATAACAAGGTAGGGTCTAGGTACTTAGACAATTTTACATGACATAAAAGGAGCACAAGTACTAGTAGGGTCCCAATAGTTTGTGGTAGCCCACTAGGGCAAAGTACACAATGATATGGGCCTAAATGATGAGAATGGGCCTAGCAAAAGGGGTCTAAGGTGGACATTCAACCACTAATAGATGAGAGTGGGCTTAACAAAGGGGCCTAGAGGGGTATATAATGTGGACATTTAACCACCATTTGTCCCCAATAAGGCAGCCCACCAAGGAATCTAGCCAAGACAAAGCCCGTGGCCCGAGTATGACCATAAAAATGAAATGGGCAGCAATACCTATAACTTACATCACATGATGGGCCTCAAGAAAATGGCCTAAAGCCTACATACATTAACATGGGCACAAAAGGGGGGGAAAATCATGGCCCAAGTACAGTGGCCACCAAGTTCATGCAATATGATGGGTCTCATGGGCAGCCCATATGCCCAAAAACAAATGGCTAAGGTGTATCCAATATTCACATTGTGGGCCTTATAGGTCAGCCCAAAGGTTGGTAAGTTGGATGGGCCATAGAGGTACAATCACATACACCATAGTGGGCTTACAACCAGTCCACAAGATCCAACACAATGGAATGGGCAGCACTTGCATATGGAGAATGACAATGCTGGACGTCCAGCCCATTTGGGCTTGCCTGGACGTCCAAAAATCTGGCCTACTATGGCCCTCATAATCAACCCAAAAGTGGGCCTCACAAGGCACTCATTAAGCCCAAAAATCAGAGATTTACAAGTGTAGTGTATACATGTAACACCCTTAGCCTAGTGGGCCTCTCAATCTCAAAACAAACAACTATATGCAACAAATTCTGGGCCCTTACTGAAAATCCTGCCCACCTACTTCCTGGGCCTGCTGGAGTCCAGCAAAATAGATTTTCTGGTTAAAATATATAGTCCTAGGTAGCCCATACATGATACAATGGGCCCCACTAGATGGAAGGTGGATGTACAACATATACAACATGGTGAGCTTGCTGCTGGACTGCAAGTCCAACAACACCCCAAAAATCTGGGCATCCCAATGGGGTTGGACGGCCAGCATAAAACACCTCAAGGTGGGCTCCACAG
Source organism: Magnolia sinica (assembly GCF_029962835.1). Taxonomy (NCBI): domain Eukaryota; kingdom Viridiplantae; phylum Streptophyta; class Magnoliopsida; order Magnoliales; family Magnoliaceae; genus Magnolia; species Magnolia sinica. Next base: position 103,820,330 of record NC_080574.1, on the reverse strand, counting down.
GTGGACGTCCCACCAAGGGACGGTCCACACTTCAGTGGGCCACACAAGGGAGGAAGGTTGGGAATTAAACACATACATCAAAGTGGGCCACAAGGGGTGGACGGCCAGGCTAGCCCATAGCTGGACGTCCAGCATGGTGCTGCTGTCCCAGCCCTAAAAACCCCAAAATTTTGATGATCCAGGTGGCCCACATGCACCTGAGGTGGGTCCCCACAAGTGGGCCACAAAATAGGGGAAAGAGTATGGCCATAAACACTCCCAAATAATTTTTATAGAAATGGATAGCAAGGTATATATAAAGAAATATGTTGCTGGAATATTGTTGTCTTCATCTTGTACACCCAATGGGGTGGGCCCAGGCCTGCCAAATCAAAGGGGAAATGGGTGGATTGCATGCACCCATATATGGACAACACATGGGGTCCACTAGAGTGGCCCATCATCCCCAAACTAAGCTGATACAAGTGTATCTTCTACATGTAAGACTACTGGACAATCCAGAAAATTTGGACCGTCCAGCCCCCTTGAGCCCACTCCATGGAGCTCAAATCAAGGGTGGATGGTGTGGGCTCCATCCTACATCAAGGTGGGGTCCACACTTCAGAGAATACTCAAAAAAATCTGGAAGAAAGGCATTGTAAACAGGCCTTTCAACAACATACAAAACCATACAACAATGGGCCTGAATTCTGGACAGCAACATGTTGCTGTCCATTTCCAGCCCATTATAAAATAAATGGAGGGATTAGAGCTTAGATTCAACAAAGTGGGCTCTACCTAGATGGGCCACATATACTCCAGACATAAGTCCCTTACAAAATCATCCAAGAAATTAGGCCTTAGTGGCCATCCAACCCATACAAATAAGATGGGCTTGGACGTCTAGCAGGTGGACCTAGACCTCCCAAAAATTTGGATGGTCTTGATTTATTTGGACACATCGGTGTGCCACATACATCAGGAACAAAAGAGGGAAGGAGGGAGGGAGAGAGAGAGAAAGAGAGAGAGAGAGAGAGAGAGAGAGAGAGAGAGAGAGAGAGAGAGAGAATCATGGCCATAGGGAGGACTCCGCCACTATGAGTCCTCCACAACAATCCCAATCACAATTTCATAATCATGGATTGTAACACCCTAATTCTCAAAACTCAAGGACGATAAGCTCGAGTATGAGAACTTGAGTATCACACTATGAAGTGAACAACTTTACCTCTAATCACTAGAAAATTTCATGACATAAAACAGGGCAACTACCATGTAAACTGGAATATCAAGAGCAACAACGAGGAAGTTTAATACAAGTAAATGGAAGCAAAATGGAATCCCTCAATAAGGAAATTTTTATTACAATTCAGGTATAATGCAAAGTTTGAAACATGTAAATATGTAAATCCTAAAATATCAGTTGAGCTCCAATGGCTCAACTACATCGGTATGAAGGCTCTCCTCGCCAAACTTCTACTCAACCATCCCTGGAATTCCATCATAGGGGTCCTCACTTGTTCATCATACCTGTGTCTATTTGGTGCAACCGCACGATTAGGTGAGTGAAACTCAGTGGGAATTTTCCGCAAGGATTCATGCATATCAAGTTATTCCAATATAGTTTAAACCAATATATTAGCTCCTAATGAGAAGAATATGAACTTATATGTAATGTATGGAGGTATGAATGTATGCTTAAGTCGTAGTCTTGGGATGCACATTCAGCTGTCAAAATAAAGGGGTCGCCCAAGGAGAGCTAGTCACCCGAAAAAATACTCATAGGTACGCCCAAGGAGAGCTAGCCAGCCGAAAAAGACCATGTAGGTGAGTGCTCCTAAGGATATCTCCTGGAAAAATACACGGGGTACGCCCGAGGAGTGTCTAATCCCGGAAAAGCCTCATGTAAAGAAAAGCACCCAAAGTGACCCAAATGCACAGGCTCTATGAGTTAAACTAAAGTGTTGGAACTTTCACTGAACAAAGTGTGACTTACATTGAGCACTCGGAAAAGCTCATATGTCATGCGCGAATGTCATGTACCATGATGTTCATGCACATTCCATAAGATTAACAAGATTACTCTCATAAGCATGATCAAGACTTGTGGTCCTTTAATAGGTTATCTAGCATTCAAATATGAGCTCAATACAAAATTAATTTACTTTCCCAAGGTCCAAAGGAGGGCCCACATATGACATTTCAAACATATTAGGATAGTAACAGGATTACTACACATCTTAAGAACAAAGATATCCATTGTGCATCTTATGAGATAGAAGGATTATAGGCGTCATGATTCTTTTATGTACAAAATTGAGTAAGTACTGGGAAAACATAAGGAATGCAATTCTAGATCATAGTTACTTACACTACAAGAAAATAGGCCTTTAGCCACAATTTTTTAGCCTCAGTTGAAAAAATGGAGGCTAAATTTATCTTTTAGCCTCGGTTGCTAAGGAACTAAGGCTAAAAGTTCATCTTTCGCCTCAATTGTATAGGAACTGAGGTGAAAAGTCTACCTTTAGCCTCAATTGCATAAGAACCGAGGCGAAAAGTCTATTTTTTAGCTGCAGTTGCATAAGAACTGAGGCAAAAAATCTACCTTTTAGCCTCAATTGCATAGGAACCGAGGCAAAAAGTCTACCTTTTAGCCTCAGTTGCATAAGAACTGAGGTGAAAAGTCTACCTTTTAGCATTAGTTGCATAGGAACCGAGGCAAAAAGTCTACCTTTTAGCCTCAATTGCATAAGAACCGAGGCAAAAAGTCTACCTTTTAGCCTCAATTGCATTGGAATTGAGGTGAAAAGTTCACCTTTTAGCCTCAATTACACAGGAACCGAGGCAAAAAGTCTACGTTTTAGCCTCAGTTGCATAGGAACCGAAGCGAAAAGTCTACCTTTAATACTCTGGCAGAATGTGATGGATAATACGTAGGCACTTACGAAATTGTATAAATGGCATGCCTGTAATTCAAATTAATTGGTGTATGGTGATGTTTGATTATTTGACTAGATCGGTGGACATTTATTGGACGGTTAAAATGAAAAATATCCAATGGTCCTACGTCAACAATCAAGTGTCCATGAATATAAACGCACCACACGTGCTAACATGATATGTGTGAGAGATCTTAAACATTTATAAAATGGCTTGCACTTTTCACCTGTAGCTTCATGAAATCACAAATGCTCACTGATTATGAAATCCAAGCTAGTGGATTTCTCAATTTGAGTCACGCCAAAAATCTACTTTTTCGCCTCAGTTGCATATGAACTAAGGTAAAAAGTCCACTTTTTACCCTCAATTGTATAGGAACGGAGGCCAAAAGTTGCATAGGAGCCTCAATTGTATAGGAACCGAGGCTAAAAGTCTACATTTAAGATTATTGAAAAAATTGAGAATCTTGAAAGAATTAATAAATTTTAAAAATTTTGACAATTATAAAAAAATTGAGAATTTTGAAAAAAAAAATTGAGACAATTGCAAAAAAATTGAGAATTTTGAAAAAAAAAAAAATTGAGAGTTTTGAAGAGATTTGAATTTTGAATTTGAATTTTCTAAGAACTAAAATTTTTTTAAAATTTTGAGAACTTTTAAAAATTTAAGATTTTTTTTTTGAAAAATTAAGAATAAAAAAATGATAATTATGAAAAAGAATGATTTTTTAAAAAAAATTTGAGAATTTTAAAAAAAATTAAGAATTTTTAAAATTTTTGAAATTTTTGAAAAAAAAAGAATTTTGATTTTGAGAATCTTGAAAAAAAATTGGAAAATTTTAAAAAATTAAGAAATTTTAAATAATTGAAAATTCTGAAAAAAAATTAAGAATTTCTAAAACTATTAAGAATTGATATATATATATATATATATATATATATATATATATATTGATAATTTTGAAAAAACTAAGAATTAAAATTTTTTTTTGATAAATTTCAACAAATTTATAATTTAAAAAAAATTTAGAATTAAAAAAGAAAATTAAGAATCTTCATTTTTTTTTCTTTTTGAGAATTTTCATAAAATTGATAAAATTAAGAATTAATTTTAGTGCAGGAACCCAAAAATGAAATAGTTCCGAATCTCATTTTGGGCCATGCAAATGAACGGACTCGATTTCCGCGTTGCCTGCCACGTGTACTGTAGAGAGATGAGTATACCATATTATGTGTTTCTTACTGATCCAATATCATCTGTGTGGCTTTTATTCATTTTGGGATTTGGAGGCTCGAAGCAGAGCTCTCTCTCAAAATCCCTAAGCTCCGAACAGAAAACAAAGCGAAATCGCGTTTTACTTCTACAATTCTATCTGTCAAAATCCCCAAGCTTTGAAAGGAAAACAGATCGAAATCGCATTTAACTTCTGCAATTCGATCCTTTACAATGCCTAGAAACGTCAATTCTGTCCTCCACACCAGCAATCTCTTCGCAGATTTCAGGTACTCGTTCTTTCTTTTTTTTTCTACTGATTTCTCAACTGAAATCCTCTCAAAAATCAGAAATCTCTCATTTTTGTGCGTTTTCCCCATTTGGCCGTTCAAAATCCAATTTTCGCATTTTTTGGTTCGATCTGAGGAGTTTTTTTTTTCCGCTGATTTCACTGAAATCTTGCTCAGGAAGTGAAAAATCCTGTCGTTTCTAGCTCATTTGCTGGATTTGAGTAGTTTTTGCATTGCAATATCAGCGATTAGGGTTTGGTGTTCGATCTGAGAGGAAAAACCTTGTTCTTTGCTGCGAAATCTGCTCCTCCATTGTCGATTTCCGTGCAAGCTAGATAAACAAGGGGCATATACACCGATTGCAGCTCCTAACCGAACCGAACCCTAGCTCTTCTCTCTGTCTTCTCCAATATTTCTCTCGTCTTCGTCAGATCTACCGTCTCTCTCTCTCTCTCTCTCTCTCTGTCTCCAATCATCAGATCCTCAAAAGACAGTGAGCTTTTTTCCAATTTTTAGAGATTTATCTTTGATTTATGTAATATCATGCATTTGAAATACATTTTGAGATTTAGTATCTTCTGATTTACTGAGATTTAGATGTTAGTTTTGCATCATTTAGAAGAATCATGGTGAATCTTCACCCAAAGGGGATTTTTAATACTCCAGTTGTGTGTGATGCTTGATACACAAGCACAAAGAAATTGTACATGTGGCTTACATACACTCAAAGTAAACTACTTAAATGACAGATCTTTATACTGGAGCTCTTTTTCTATTATTCTTTTTGCCATATCCTTAATTGCGGGTTGGTTACACCTACAACCCACACTTCCTAATGCTAGGGAATTCAACATGTACAGGTAATATTGGAAAGGGTAGAGCATTTTGCTCAGTCCGTTTCTGTATACGAAGATCAAATATTTCAAAAAAGAGCTCGTATTCAGCAGGTAATTGGCTTGTTCTATCTTGCTTATTCTTATTCTCCTCATCGTTGTTTATCATTGTCTGACAAGCTTGAAACTATCATGCTTCTTGTTTTTGGTTGTATCCACAGATAACTATGATTTCTTTACTGATATATGGTTTAGGACTTTTGGTTGGATGTCAGCACATAAGTGCTTGATGAAATGTGTCTACATCTGAAATTTGTGGTTGACACTTCATTGCCATTTCAATGATGAAATTAATGCAAGTCCAAATCCATGATACACTCAATAAGTGTGATGTGAACTCTTTTATCTTTTATTTTTCCTTTCTTTTTTCTGTCATTATCACTATTTAGAGTCTAATAGTTGTACATTTCGGCACTCAAGTTCTGCATGAATGCAACATGGTTAAGTATCATTCTTGAAACTTTCTCAATTGAGGTTCGAATTTGATTTTCAAAGAGGATTGTTTATCTTTATGATTGTGGCCCCATAAATTATTTGCATGGGCTGCTCAGATGTCGGACACTCTTTCCGTGATTCATGCGTTGCAACATCTTTTTGTTTCCGAATTGATGCAGGTGGAGTTGATTTCTTTCTTTCTTCTTACTTGGCTTCTTTCTTTCCTTTACTTTTTTTTTTTGAATTAGTTGAGTGCAGATGATGTCTATTGTTAATGGTCAATCTATGCATTAGTGGCTAGCTCAATCCACTGCTTGGGATAGTTAAATTATGTTGCAATGGATTCATTGATGGAGACTAGGTGCAGGTCAGTGGTAGCTTGAATTTTCTCCAATTCTTTGTGCATTCATGGTCTTCTGATGTTGGTATGGTGATATGGTGATGTCTTAGATATGGGCAATTTGTCTAACTTTGAGTAGTCAAAAGTAGGCCACTCATTTATGCATTGTCAATTTGCAGGCTAATGTTGTCTATATTAGTCAAGCACTTGGATAACAAAAATGTTAATAAACAGTCCAGCATGCAGATCAATGCAGTTAACATTACCACAAATCTAGCTCAGCACTCAAGGCTGGTGCCTTCTGTAGCTATAGTTGGTGCAATAAATGACCTGGCGAGATACTTGTGCAAATGCTTCCTGTGCTCCACTGAATTACCAAAATTGGGAGATGCCATAAATGAGCAGAGGGCTGCTCTGCATTCTGCTCTAGAGAAGTACCTTGTACAGCTAGCAAATAAGTTGTGTTAATCCTCTCTACCCACCATATATCAATAAAAACTGCAATCTCCTTTTTATGTGTTTCCAAAACTAAAAGGAGCATCTTGGAATCTTGTAACCTATAGATGTTTCAGGTCTGAAAATAGCTCTCTCTCTCTCTCTCTCTCTCTCTCTCTCTCTCTCTCTCTCTCTCTCTCTTGACACCAAATCTACCAATACACTCACACTGACACCAAAAATCACTCTCTTCCAATTACTTCTCATTTCACCTAAAGTCCCATTTGGTAATCTAGTAGAGTGTGATTTGTTTGTCGTAGAAGTATTACAAACTGATGTTTGATTAAATGGTTCTATTTTTTAGGTGTTGGGCTTGATACTTTTTCTAATTGTAGCAATAATATGTTTGGGGGACTTGTGGATATTCTTCATTTGGATGCTTATCCAGATATCTATCACGCTTTTGAAGGAAATAAATATTTGCATGCTTCATCAGAATACATCAGTTGGATCAACTGACATAACTGACAAAACTGTTTCATATCACTTCTTATGTTGTTAGTCTCCCTATATATTATTACACATACAATTTATTGTTGGTAGACTCTCATGTCCTATCTAATGGCATAATACACTCTAATAATAAGCCATTTGCATTGATTAGTTGGTGCTAGGTATCACAGAGTTCATGATAGCAGAACTGATTTACTTGCAATGGATGGATCCAAACTAGCCAATTTATCTTTACATCAATTCAACTGGAACGACTCGTGATGATGGTGAAACAGTATGTTGGTTCTCGTTTCCATTTTTTTAAAATTGTATTATGTGACTCTTTGATAATCTCCATCATGCTTGTGTAGCTTTTCACAAGCAGCAGTTGCAGCTCAAGCTGGTGCTTCAGTTATCTAGATTTTTGTTGGTTATTCTAGTGGAATTGTATAATATCTCCTTGAATTTGTTTCTTATGGGTTTTTCTTTCACGTTGTAGAGAAAGATACAGATGCAGGTTCTGACTTGTATTCGGATGGATCAGATATCCTAGAGCAATTGATAAGGAAAAGGCAAGAGAACTAAAAGATACAGAGGTAGAATTGCAGCTCAATATCAAAGACAAATCAGATGAGTTTAGATTGCCTACAGAAGAGGCACTTCTTCATTAATTCTACTTCAAAGTTCTCCTGGTTCATTTTGAATTTGGAAACTTAAGGCTCTTATGATTTTCCTTTAGGAGCTTCAAGAAGAGGCACAGTGACCACCAGATCTTCCAAAATCTTCAGCACAGAATAAAAGGGTGTGCTATCTCTCTGTCAATCTTCTGCATTTTCTCCTCTCTCTCTCTCTCTAATTATAATTTTTGGATTGATACCCTTTACTAATTATATGATTTTCAGCATTGCTATGATATAATTTTATTTTATTTTTTCTTAAATTCAGATGTTTCCAGTTGCAGAGCTTGCAGAACTTATTAAAATGTTCGAAAATCCATGACCCACTTGCTTGGACAAACACTCTAAAGGTGAAAAAAGACTGGCTTTATTCTAATCATACTATTATTCTTTAATTTGTAATAGCTTGGGTTGGGTCAAAATGCTGCTTTGTTGATCATAATAATTTTTACAATCTATCACATAGACCATTTATGCTTTTGATAGTAAGCATTTATTTTATGGTCTGCCACCGTTTAGATTTCCAAAAGGCATTGTTCTGGTAATTGTGTAAATACATTCTAAGATTAGTTAATCAAATGTCGGGATTGAAGTACAGCCATAGTTGTATTGTCATCTAGCAACAAAACAAGTCAGTAGACCAAAATGAAATAGAAATAAAATGAGTTGGGACAAATAACTAAATTGGAGTAGAACTACCTCAGATTGAATCTTGCTTATGAAATGCATGTTAGCTAAATTAGCATATTTTCTCAATGCATATTAGCTTTTGCAGTGGAATGGCTTATAGTTCCTTTTGAAGGTATTAAAAATTACTCCTAGTGCTCATTAAAAATGATAAATCTGAGTTAGTGAGAGTGATGGAAAAAGCTAAAGGGAGAGTTCTTTCATAGGCTTTAGTGTGCAAAGATTTTACAAGAGTTAATTAGGAGGATCTTTGTAGAGATTGGCTTTGAAAGTTCTACTACAAGGAGTGCTATTTGGTTTTGTGTGAAAGTTGTTTGGTTGAAAACATTACACATTCTCATGTAATATCTCCACTGTATTTCATTTCTTGTTTGAGAGTTTCCTTTTCCAGAAACATGGAGTGATTTGAAACGAATTTCTTTCTTTGTGAAAACAAATTCAGGTGCAGGCATGGGTATTTCCATGTGGTGAACAATGACTACACTCACTGGGAGATGTATGCGAATGGCGGAAGTGCAAATCCCACCATGAACAGCCAAGGCAACAGATATCTTGCCCCGACGAATCACTTTGCCAAGGAGGTAATGTAACAGTAATAATTGAATTCTCTAACATCTTCACTACCATAAACTACATTTACAAATTGAAAAATGATATGAGTAAGCTCTGTTGGAGTAGATTCCCACCACTAATCCTAGTATATTTGAAATATCTGTTATAGATTAGATTATATTAGATTTTAGGTTACCTTTAGTATATAAACATGTCATTGCCAATGGAATAATTCACCTAAGATCTTCACAATGTAGTTGCTAAAATGTAAGAACTCGGTGATTTGGTCCTTACTACAAGCTAAATGTATGTCATCTCATCTAGTGACGTTGTCACATTTCAGGCACTTGTGGTGAAGCTAAGGGAAGGCACCGGGCCAAATGCTAATACTGGTGTTGTCACTGGAGTTCTTGCAACTGTTGGGAAGCTTGCTAGGGTGGTGGGTTTACTTTCCTATTTTTTGGATTATATTTTGAATCACGCAATGTGCTATGGTACAAGTTCCAATTTCATCAAGTCTGATACTTTAAATTAGCTTGCCTTTTATGTGGGTGGTATGAAAAGGAATGATGAAAAGGTTCTATTTTGATGCTAAATTGTTGAAGCATTGCTCTAGGAGTTTTTGCTTGTTTACTTTAATTTGTAACAAGTAGTGATCATGTTGTCATTTTGGTATCTACCTCCTTTCATAGAGGCTAGCATACTTGCTTGCTGCATTACACTTAAAAAAAACAGGGTGTATATGCTGCATTGCACTTTGGGAACCACATGATGTGAGGATAATCACTTACCAGTCATGTTTCCACATGAATGTTTTTTCACTATTAGCAATGATGTGATCTTAATTCATTTGTTGTGGTCCTTATTATAGGGAGGTTTTGGAATGAAGCAATATCTTAACTATGCTGGTAATTGTTGAAGCCCTCTTAGATGGAGCTACTGTTATAAAGCGTGGAGTGGTTGTTGCAACTCTTGGTCAAGTTGTACAGAGCACTGGGTATTGTGTTCTCATTGCTAGTCCAAGCCAGAATAAAGAAGGATGGTTGTGTCAGCGTGTCAGGTTGGCAGCCAGCATTAAACTTGTGCTGATGTTTTTATCATGAATCCTGACGACTTTGAGATTTTACGACTTTGAGATTTGTTTATTTTAGAAAATTGAGAATGGGTCCTGATTGAGCATGTGCAGGTTTGGGGGCTCCCTTGTGCCCACAATTTCCATGTGGAATGCATTGACAAGTGGCTTCGGCTGAATGTGAAGTGCCCCCATTACACTACTCCATCTTCCCTAACCTCGATCTCAGCGCCCTCTCCAACCTTCATACTGACTCTGGGCGTCCCTCTGCTAGTGTTTTGACGGCCACACGCTACGTGCACACACAGCCAGCAGGCCAGAGCTACCTGTTGAGGTTGCAGGGCCTGCTACACACAATCCGAATGGAGAATGCTGGTGGAGGTAATGATGACGCTGGCTTGGAAGCAGCAGAAGATGGATGGACAGTGTTATCTTAGGGTCCGCCAAGCATGACGGCACCGGTGATGATGGGCGCAACCATGACTTTGTATTATTTGTGGAACCTAATGTTGTGTAATAGTTTGATTGAGTTAAACTTTAAATAGACTATTGTTAACTATTTTGTTGGTATCGTGGCTTTCATGATTGATTGTTTCATGAGTGGATTAAATGAATGGATTAGTAGTTTAAATAAATATTAAAAAAATAAACATTTTTAGCCTCATTTTGTAACTGAGGCTTGGATTTAGCCTCGGTTGTTGAGAACGAAGGCTAAAATTTCTGTGGCTAAAGGCTCTAGCCTCGGTTGTTGAGAACTGAGGTTAAAAATAGATTTAGCTTCAATTGGAGGCAATTGAGGCTAAATTTTGGATTTAGTCTCAGTTGGAAACAATGGAAGTTAAAATTTTGATTTAGTCTCATTTCGAGAAAACTGAAGCTAAAAAGGTTCTTTTAGCTTCACTTGAAGAACTGAGGCTTTTAAAGTTATTTTAGCCTTAGTTGCTAAAACTGAGGCTAAAACCTTTAGCCACGGGGGTTTCAACCTCGGTTTGGATAACTGAGGCAAAACTGAGGCCAAAGGTTTTAGCCTTAGTTTTTAACCTTTTTAGCCTCAGTTTTGAATTGAGGCTAAATCCCCCTTTTCTTGTAGTGTTAGTTATCAATCATAGGACTTGAGAAAGTTAACGAAAAACTCATGTTCACCACATCCAAATAGGAAGTAGAGGACCAATTTCTTATTTGTAACATTCTAAGACTTCATTAGATTCAATTTATAACTATCTAGCATATATAAGGAGTTAATGGAGTAAACCCATCATGGAAAACAAGATTATCACTTCCTAGTGCAACAAGTAAAAATATACATGTACGTAAGCCATTCCAAATATGGCATAGTGATCTTAAAGCAATTCTCATAAGATATTTTAGGGTAACATAAATTGAGGCATTCTTACATGCTTATCAATATCAATTCGAGTCTAAGGGAACCACAATCAATATTTTCACAATTACAATATCTTAAGCTTAAATTATCTCAGAATTCATTGAAATGAGGAAGCCAAGTGGGATATCCCTCACCATGATTGATGGTCCCTCTTGTTTTGAGATGTCTTTTAGGTAAAATAGTAGTTGGTTGTGCCTGGATGAACTGTTACAAGACACTAATGAGTTACGACCGAGTTGACTCGGTCGGATTTTTCAACTAACAACTAGTTGGATTATTTTTAAGAGATCTACTAATTACAAGATTAGATTGACAATTCATTGGATCTAATGTTTTCCAAATCCTCCTCAGATGTTTTAACTTTGGAGATAACTTGACTCAGTTGGGAAAATTTGCTGAGTCATCCCTCAATTAGGCGAGTTTAAATCGTCCATAATAGGTCTTCAAGTTACCTGGAAAGAGCTGCTTCCCAGGCTCAACTGAGCCAGGTTTTATTTACCTAAAACCCTCCTAAGTTTGTTGACTCAGCAGTGACTCGATCAGTCGATTCCTTCGTCTAGTTATGTGCGACATTTATAAATGCCTCTAAGATCGATTCGGGTTGTTGATCATAGCTCGAGACAAACTGATCTTAGCCAAGGATTTTGATCAAGGTTTTTATCGCGAGAAGAGGATTTGAGTCACGCCAACTCGTGACCGAGTTGGGACCAACTGTGAACATAGTTAGTCGAGTGGGTGTGAAATCTTCCATAATTGAGAGAGAGGGGTCATTTGCAGTACCTGATCAAGGCCGTTTCTAGGTGATGCAAGGTCTTTAGTGTGTGTGCCTAGCTCTGGGTTCACTAGAAATCAGAATCACGCCTCCCAGACTCGATTCCAGTCGCTGCTTTGAGGTGATGCAGGCCTGATTCATTAGAGAGTTGGGTCGATTTGCTGACTAGCTTGGTGTAAAGCCATTATAGGGGAAGGTTTCGATTTCAATACCTGGATCGGGCTGGGAACCGAGTCGGTTGAAACAGGGCCTGGGCCAAGCCCACTGAGTTGTAGACGTCCGACTGGAAATTTGTTCCAATAGCTGGTTAATACTCCCTTTCTCCTCTCTCTCTCTCTCTCTGCTCTTTCCTCTCTTTCTATTTCCTCCTCAGAAAATGAGCGACAACTGAGTCGGGTTGCAACACAACCGGCAACTCGCCCCAATGGCGCTTAATCTCTCTCCATCTCCCTATTTTACTATTTTTCTTCTTTCCTTTGTTAGTCTTGGGATTCACCCTAAAAAATCGACTTCTTATAGCCATTTCTATTTCTAGAACTATCCACAGCTAATCCCACTGATTAGCGTGTTGTTAACGCATAGCTACTGAGAGAAACTCATCATCAGAATTCTCTTAAACCTCTGAACATATGAATGGGCCCAAATAACATTCGTTGATGAGTTTTAGGTAGGATGGGCCACATGATGGACATTTTAGATCAGAGGAAGGGTGGCTTCATAGAAAGTGGGTCCCAAAGTCGTTTTGGGGAAGATGGCTGGCTGATAATGGCAATTTTGCATTGGATGATTTATCCACAGATTAGGACCGTTTGGACGGTCTTGATATGTCCTAATAATAACGTGGGATCCATCTTATGGTGGATAGAAGGCTGTATATTGAACGCGTTTAGCCGCAAGGAGGCGGTTTTGCCCTGATCCGACGTTTTGACAACTTCTCCTTGATTTCTCGGCTAGCTAAGAGATTTTCAAAAGCCCTAAGGCTGACGTCTAGGATTGTCTAAGAGAACCTTCCAGATGGCGTGGAATGGTTGAGATCTTGCTAGCCTAAAATGAAAATATTCCCTCTGCCTTTTGGCTGGGAATATACATTTATGGTAATAGGTGACTCGGCCTTCTACAGAGCATGCAGACATGGCTCCGATTGTTTCTGAGGCTAATGAAACTGCCAGTAACGCAAGATGTCGTGGATCTTCTACTCCTCGTCAGAAGCTCTATTCACCACTCTGTATTTGACTGTAGCTCGTGGTTGCTGGCATAACCTTCTCTGTTGGTTTTCCACCATGGGTTTGGTCGGTGGTCCCTGCTAAGTATGATGGACGGTTCAGATCTGCTAGGGCGGTCATGATGGTAGGCCAATATCAGCAATAGATGAGCCGTTTGTTTAAAATTCTGACGGGCGGGAGAGGATTTTTTTAAAAAAATCCAGAGTTTTTGGTTTTCTATCGGGTCAAAGTTTGTTTGACCCGATACAAAGCTTTGTGCACGGCGTATGTACGGTATATGTGCACACGCACAGATCTGATGTGGGGTCCACGTCATGATCTGGGCCAATCAGCACCGTCCATTTGTCTTGGAAGGTCCACTAATGGCCCTTGATTAGAAGTTGGTACGTTCTAAAGGTTAGGTGGGTCATGCTTCTCCTTTTGTGAGCCTAACTATACATTTACTGACTGTTTAGTGGTCAGATCCTTTCCGATCTTGACATCAATGGTTTGAATTATCCTAGACTTCATTTTGAGTGAGAAATAAGTGGTGTATTATTAGGTTGAGGGTTCTAGGTATTATGAATGGTGGATGCAATGATTTAACCCCAAATTTTAAATGTTTTGAGGTCTAATGGCACACTAGGGTGACAGTTTGGGTCATTACGAGATATCTATAACTTCCCGATCTAATTCGAGTGGTTTAGATTTGTTTTGAATGTGATTTGATTGTCCACATGGCTTCGCATGATACAGACGTGAAATGCACTAGTCAAGTTTAATGGTTGGATTGTGATCTTGCTAAGGAGATGTGCACACTATGATGAAGATATCGAATTATTGGTTCGTTTTATATTTTCTTACTCTATAAAGTGGTTGGTGAGTGGGATTTTGTCTTGAGTTTCAATGAACTCTTAGAATGATCTTAGACCTGACTCGATGAGAGTTGTACTAATGAAATTTTTCTAGAGTTGTTCATGGTTTACAAAGGTGGTCTCTTTGTGAATTATCTGATGATGATATCTTAGATCCTGACACGCCTAAATACTTCCTACAGTTGAAGGGTAACACCCGAGTATAGAAAATATGGGGTATTACATGCGTCCCATACAAGCCTGGGCCTTTACAAAATCAGAAATCTAAGGTGGGGATACCATCCCCACCATGGTTCTAAGGTCTAAATGACCCACAAACCTATAAATCAAAGGGAAATCTCATGATGGGGTCCATGGAGAATGGCCCCATCATGGCAATCATACATGCATAAAGTGGGCTGTTAGCCACACTCATGGAGTTATGTAGGACCTCTACCATTGATTGGTGGGTCCCACACACTCCCAAACAAATGAAAAAGGTTCATGAAAGAAGAAAGGAAAGAAACTAATCCTATGAATCACCCACCTTAAGACTTCTTCTTCTTTCTTCACACTAGAAATCTATAGCACCATAGGAGAGGTTTTAATGGCTAAGATGGTATTTGGAAGGTTTGATTGGGAGGGAAAAGAGGGGAAAGTTGCTGGAAATTTTAGAAAATGGTGGACATCCCACCTTGCTAGCAATGGAAGGAGAGGAGAATGAGGGAGAAAGAGAAGAGAGCAGAGTGTTGTAGGGATGGAAATGATGGCATGGAGGTAATGATGTGTTTTGGGGAAGAAAACCACTTATTGCACATGGGGAAGAAAACTCATGATGATTTTTTTTTTAGGGAAGAAAATTCATAATTGTTAGGCTAGGCTATAGGCTAGCTTGTAGCTTACATGAGGAATGAGAAATACTAGGGTGGGCCCACATAGGAAAACGTGCATAAGGATAAAGTGGGTCCCACATCATCATCAAGGGTCCAAAATTTCTCGGCCTACATCTTTTGATCTACAACTTGGATTGACGCACAAGACGCGACGTTGGAACCACGGCGTCGATGCGGTAGCAACGGTATAGGTTTCGGGTCGATTCGGGTTGGGTTTACATGATGGGACTTAAGGATGATCGCAAACGAAATCTATAGGTCGCAGGTTACCGGAATTTGACTGGTAGGACTACGGAGCCTAACAGAACAAAACAGACACTAAGGTTAAGGGTCTTACAGACAAAGGAAGAATGAACTAACTTGGTAGATAATGAATATGAAGAAGAAGTATATAGCTAGGAGATAATTGAAGTAGGCATGAAGCATAAGAAATAAGTATATAAAATTGCAAATGTCAGGAAAAGCAAATGACAATTAAGAGTTTAGGGTGTTTAAGGAAATCATCCAAGCACCATTAAAAGTAAAGTTTAAAGATTACATATCCATATAAATTAGTTCAATAAAAAAGATAACTAATCTCAATCTGATCTAGACGAGGAAGGAGTAGGCATTGATAGGTAAAGTTGATTCAAATTTTGGCTGATGCGATGGAAGTACTTCTTCATGTACTTCATTGAAGACTTGTGGATTTGAACCAAATTTTCTTGTGAGACATGCAATGCTTCAACCTTCTCCTCCATAGATTTGAGACGATCATCTACCTAAGAGGGTTGATAATTGAGATCATCTGGATCATCGGATTCCTCCAATTCATCAAAAATATCATCTATGGTTATATCTTCAGGTTGTGCTTCTTCCTCTTCTTCACTTTGACCATGAAGAGGTTTCAATTTCATCTTATTCAAGTTAGCATTATTAAAAGGAAGTTCTAATTCCGGTGCCTCAGATGATGAAATGTTGACATTACAGTGCAAATCGAGGCAAGTCATAAGGTATGCAAACAGAATAGAACAATGCTTGGGATGCAAGCGAAACTGAATAATGATGTAATAGATTAAAGAAGGAAGACAAACTTATATACCCGACAGAACAGAATGAAGAACTTAAGCCATAAAGGGAGTAAGCTCACACTTATTCCCTGATCTAGGATAAACATTGGAGGTAAAAATTCTATGTAAAACTTGATACTTAGGGAGCGTTTGGTTAGCAGGGAGGGCATTACCAGACTTCCATTCAACATTAAAGAAACACAATTTACGTGTTATTACTTGCCTTTCAATATTGGTCATTTTGTCAGTTAAATTGGCAATAGGAATGTCGTTGTCTGCAATTGTAATTTCAGTCAATACCAAAATAATGTAGCGAGTAACTGTGAATGTCCCTTTAACGAATTTAATCATGAATGCGAGATCTTCAAGGGACACATCACATATGGAAGTATACATTCTCTGTGCAATGGAATGGTAAGTTGTTCCGCCCCAACCAAAAATGTGTTCCCAACCGATTTCGGTGAGAATGGGAATAAGACCAAAGGGAGAAATGTGATCAATATTAACTAATCTCTCGATGATTATATCCCTTGTGCAGAAATCCCTGACGTGCTTTGAATCTTCTTTGGTGGCCCGTAGGGTTCTCACACCTAGTGGAGTCGATCTATATGATGAACTACCACGGCTCTTGTGTGTTTCCATTTTCTTTGATCGAGACTCCATTTTGGTTAGCACAAGAAAGAAATCAAAGAGAGTGAAAGGAATGAAGCGAGATCAATTTATGAAGAAAACCCACCTCATAGAGGGTTTAAAATCAAGAATACAACACCCAAATGAGATATAGTAACAAAGATTTGCCAAATACTAGAAGGAAATTGGAAGAAAAACATTTATAAGCAAGATTGGGTGATGGGTTAGTCGAGTGAGGCACCGGGTAGTCGAGGAAGATGAATAAAAATGAAATAGAAAAAGCAATTTTCCCCATTTTGAAGTGAAATCGCATGTTCCTCGACTAGTCGAGTATGTACACGGACTGGTTGAAAAATTATAAAATCTGATTTTTTGACTTATTTATTTTCAATTTTATCTTTATTATCATTTTATGCATTTAATTGAAATAAACATAAATAAACAACGTATAAAAAGAAACAACATAATTATTTAACCATATACAAACCAATATCATGCTTTAAATTGGAAAATCTATTTTTGTCAAGCAGTCTGTTCAGTATGTCTGTAAGCTACTTCTCAGTTTGAATGTATTCAAGCATGATAGACTTGTATTCAAGTAATACTTGAATATAATGGTATCGAATATCGATATGTTTCATACGAGAATGTTGGATTGGATTTTTTTAAATATCAATTGCACCTGAATTATCGCAGTACAGCGTCATTGTCTCTTGCGTAATTCCATAATTAGCTAGCATTTTTTTATCTAAATTATTTGAGTGCAAGCATTTTCGGCTTTAATGTATTCAACTTCAGCTATAAAGAGAGATACTGAATTTTTTCCTTAATAAGCCAGGATACTAAGTAGGTACCTACATAGAAACATCCACCACTGGTAGATTTTCTATCATCAATATTTCCTGCCCAGTCTACATCGGTATATCTGGCAATTTGTACAGATGTATCATACAGATACCAAAGTCCAAAGTTAGCAAAACTTGTGACATATTTGATTATCCATTTAACAACAATTAAATGTGATTCTTTAGGATTAGATTGATATCTAAAACATATTCCAACACTAAAAGAAATGTCAGGTCTACTAGAAGTTAAGTATATAAGACTACCAATCATACTTCGATATAGACTAGAGTCTACACTTTTATCTGATTCATCCTTTAAGAGTTTAAAAGTTGTACTCATTGCAGTCTCAAACTTTTTTCCATTCTCAAACCCAAACCTTTTTATAAGGTTCAAGGCATATTTAGTCAGTGAGATGAATATACTATCTTCAAGTTATTTAACTTGTAATCCACAGAAATAGTTTAGTTTGCCAACCATACTCATTTCAAACTTGGATTTCATTAGATCTACAAACTCAATAGATAAGTTAGTGCATGCAGATCCATAAATGATATTGTCAACATTGAATTGAACTATCAGTATATGATCGTTATATTTCTTGACAAATAAGGTTTTATCAACACTGCCCGTAATAAAATTATGACTAAGTAGAAATTTAGTCAATTTTTTGTACCATTCCCTGGGAGGTTGTTTCAAACTATAAAGTGCCTTTTTAAGACAATACACATGATTTGGAAGTTTGGGATCTTTAAAACCCTTTGGTTGTTCAACATATACTTCCTTATGCAAATCATCATTTAGAAACACACTTTTATCATCCATTTAATAAATTTTGAATTTTTATGACATGCAATTGAAATAAATAATCTTATGGATTCAAGGCACACAAATGGTGCAAAGGTTTCATCGTAATCAATATCTTCTATTTGAGTGTACCCTTATACAGCCAATCGACCCTTATTTATGATAATATTACCCATTTCATCAGTTTTATTCTTAAAAATCCATTTGGTTCCAATTATATATTTATCAGTAGGTCTAGAAACCAAGTTCATACATCATTTCTAATAAATTGATTTAATTCTTCTTGCATGGCAATTATCTAACTTTCATCAGTAAGTGCTTCATTTACATTAGCCGGTTCAATTTAGGAAGTGAAACAGACATAATTACATATATTTTCTAGTTGTCTTCTTGTCTGAATACCAATACGAGGGTTATCAAGTATTTGATTAGTCTGATGGTCTTTGGCTAATCTTATTTCAGTGTTAACTAATTTAGATAAAGAGTCAAGTAAATGAATTACATTGACTTCATCATCATCTTGATTTGGAGTGGGTGTGATTTATTGATTGTCTATCACAACATTTATAGATTCTTAAATCACCCCAGTTCTTTTCTTAAGAACTCGGTATTCCCATCTATTTAGCACATAGCCTAAAAATATTCCCTAATTACTCTTAGCTTCAAAATTTTTCAAATTTTATCGGTCACATGATATAAAATATTTGCTTCCAAAAGTTCAAAAATATTTAACCAAGGGCTTCTTATTAAACCATAATTCATAAGTTGTTTTGTTTTTAGCTTTTCTAATATAAACACGATTTTTAATATAGCATGTAGTACTAACAACTTCAGCTCATACATTTTTTGGTAGATTCATGCTATTTAGCATTACACTAGCCATTTCTTGTAGAATTCTATTTTTTCTTTCAACAATTCCATTTTGTTAGGGTGTTTTAGGAGTAGAGAATTCATGCGATATACCATGATCATTGCAGTACTTCTCAAAATTGCTATTCTCAAATTCAGTGCTATGATCACTTCTAATTTTGATCACAAATATCTTTTTTCCAGTCTGGATACGTTTTAAAATTTTTCTAGCTTCATCAAGAGTATTTGATTTTTCTCTTAAAAAGGCCACCTATGTATATCTGGTTCCACTTCTACTCTCCATTCTAGTTGGTCTTAATAAATCCATGTGGAGTAGTTCTAGAGGTTTAGTCATGGCTAAATGTAATGCCCCGTATTTTCGAAACCCAAGTATATGACTCAATTTTCAAAAACCTGAGTGTTAACCTTTAAAGATAACGAAATTCCACATATATTTATTTTTTTTCTTATTTTCTTTTTTAGAGTGAGCATTTAGGTGGAATAGGAACAAATTAAATATAAAGAAAATTGCATATACATTCAAATTGTACGAGCGACTGCCCAAATGAGTTATATAAACTAACGTCTCTATGTTAACAATTACAAGAAATACACAATTTAACACATGAGAAATAATAAAATGCATATAAACTTGAGCCATAAGATCACGCAACTTCTCTTGCCAGATACATCGATGCATCCCTGATAATTGTACTCTGTTCTTCGTCAACCTGGACATGAGTATTATTTAAACCACCAATGCTAGCTCTACGGTTATATATTCAATGAATGAGTGGCCAGCTCAGTGTGAATTCCCCTCAAGATTACACACCGCCGCATTAGGTAAGTATAACTTAAATAAAAATCATACAAAACAATCTAATGCAATCTTATTAAATGCATGGATGCGTGAATGCACATCAACTGGGGATGCTCATCTAGTTGGCTTTTGGGTAAAACCATGCATATGGCCAGTCACCAATGAAAGTACATACCATATATGTGTAGTGCCAAACTCACTGAAAGTGGGCCAATGATCGGTGGTCTAGGAGCTAGCAAAACGATACCACAACTAAAACCTAAGGGCATGTGCTACAGCATCTAGAATTAGCCACCCATCATCTCCCATATATTATGAATGCATGATTAGCCCAACCATTATTATTACAATTACAACCAGCCAATTTAGGAAAGCTCAAAGGTCACTACGGGGGGTTCATCACCCAGTGTAGGCCGACAGCTCAGGCATAGTGTCTCATTCCCACCATCCCTGACTCATAAGACCTCCACCTTAAGATGTTTAATGGAAGCCTATTGACTAGTAGTCAATTAAAATTCAATGTGTGAGACTTACCATCGCATGGTTATATGGGAATGAACTGTCAAAGCCACACATGCAAATATTAAATCATAGGACAAATACCAAATCGAAGCGATAAAATGTTGCACAAAGTAAATACTAAATCGAAGCGATAAAGAGGTTACATAGGGCAATGTTAAATCATGGCGGTAAAGAAGTTATCCCCAAAGCCATGTAGGCAAAACAACCTATGAATGGTAAACCCACATGATATTCCACTACCCAAGATAACCTCTAAGTCGAGGGTCCATTTCTAATACATTCTGTCTCGTTACATCCTAAGTGTGGATTCACTTACATAAGTGGAGTTTTCCACTAGTGGATGTAGTGAAATGAATTCCATGAGTGACTTATAAGAAATTCATTAGCATGAGAAAGTGTATGGATATTACATGCAAGACATATGTTGTTAATGAAATTCATAACTATCACAAGAGATCATGAATCAAAGATATAAACAATAAATTGAAATTTAAACGGATACTAACATGTAAGATTTAATAACTATTGCATGATTTACAAGCTATCAATTGTGGTTCAAATGTAAACCTTCCTTAAGATTGGTGTAAGTGATCATAGGTTATAAGATGACAATTGTAATTTAAAGGAAAACTATTCCTTAGACTAATTTTGGAAATGGAAAGCTTAAGGGAAAGAAGTCATCACCTTATGTTTTGAACCATTTATAAATGTTGCTAGGAGGCACATGCACCCTTAGGAAGTTCCTGAGATATACTCCACTCGACTCGACTCGCTCCCAGCTCGAATAGAATGAAATCGAAAGTGCGACGTCTATATCTTAATTACGATTATGAAATCAACGAACCAACTCAAACTATAATTTAGACTCTGATACGAGGTGGGAGGAAAGGACATACCTAGTTGATTCAAGTTGAATAAACTTAGTTCGGCACCTGAGTTAACTCGGCTCCATTTAACCGCCTACCTCTCTCTCTCTCTCTCTCTCTCTCTCTCTCTCTCTCCCCTATTGGAACTCCAGCCATGCCTGGACCAGGCCCAAGTCTGACTCGATCCAGTCGGACTCGGTGCTAGCCGAGTTAACTCAGCTATAACTTAAGACTCAAACTCCCTCTCCTCTTTCTTCCTCCTCCTCGCCCTCTCTTTTACTTACTTCTCCTTCACTCTCCTTCTCTTTTCTTTATTCCTAGACTTTCATGAAGTCTGGACTTAACTCAAGCATGGCCCAACTTGGCAGAAACCAACGTATGGTCTAGCAACTCGGTCGGGCCGAGTTGGTGCAACGAACTGCACCCTCTCATTCCTCCTTCTCCCTTCTTCTTACCTAGTCCTCTTCTCTCCCTGGCCTTTCACAAAGTATGGAATGGACAAGACCCATACGACAACAGGGTTGCTGGCCTAGATCGGAACCAACTCAGTCTAAAGTTAGATCGAGTTGCCTAGTTCAACAAATTAGTGCAATGCGGCACCAGCTTAAGCCCATTTTCTTTCATTCTCTCTTCTTTCTTTCCTTTCTTTCTTCCTGTCTCTTCTTTCCACTTCTCTACCTCACTCTTCCCATATGCTGGAGGTCCGGCAGCACCCTCAGATGATCAGCCTCAAACTTGTCAACGAGTCAAGTGCCCTGGCTCACCCACTCACTTCCCTTCCTTCTTCTTCCCTTCATGCTTTTCCCTTTTTTTTTCCTTTCTTTAACATCAACCAGCAGGACCTGCAACACCACTGGATGACTAGGCTCATCCTGACTCGAACCGAGCCTGACTCGATTTTGTTGTGTCATTGAGACAACGAGGAAGGTGAACTACTGTTAATGGTGGATTGTCTTCATATGAGTTTTTATCCAAACTGAAGCTTTTGAGTAGTGTGGACAGGCCTATGGGAGCTTGGGGAACTATCAGAGTGAAGCTCCAAGGAGCTTTTTTCGGTGGGTCCGACGGTTGAAGGTTTTAATCAGTTTTTCTCGAGCGGCCGTAAGGGATGGAGAAAGACACGATGCCATCTGATGCTCTGATTTAAATAAATCCCTAAACTCCCTCAGAGATGTCGGATGAGATTAGAAGGCCAGGATTGAATCCTACTAGTTGGTTTCTTTTAAAAATGGCTAAAGGTGTAACACCTCGTACTTTTCAGTACTCGGGTGTTATTGTGTCACCCAACTTAGTATGAACGCTAACCTAGCCTACTTGAACAGTAACCTCAATCTATCCATCTTAACCATTTAATTTTGTCTATGATGACAAGACCTTCAAGAGTTTAGTTCAATCTACCTTGAATCCCTAATAACCTTTCAACCATCTGAATTTGGACTATGACTACTCACAACACAATCGTAAGATTTGAGATCGATCTGTCCATTTAACCATCATAACATGATTAAATTGACCTTGTACTTAAATAAATAAATAAATAAAAATCGTACTTTAGAATCTAGATCATGATGATATTTCAGAATACACCTATTTAGTACAATAAAATCACATAAAGTAAATTAGTGATCAAAGTCATATTAGGGATTAAAGTCATAAGATCCACCGCACATCAAGTCTACACAGCTCCATCAATCTAGTCCGCCATTAAATTGCATTGTAGGCCACATGCTGATGAATTTAATCGATGAGTTTCAATCAGGTAGCCATAGGAGACTTTGAGACCAATAAGGATTAGAATTAGACAGGAATTAGTCATTGGAGCAAAGGATACTCACAATTTAAGTTGGAATTCAATAGTGTGGCCACTTCGTGATCAGCCACACTTCAAATCTGCTGCCCTAACTAGCATTGCAAAATGAATGAATGGACTAGATTTGTTGAAATACCTCCATGGGACCCACAATCCACTAATAAAATATGAAATCAATAAGCATCACCCACCCAAGCTTTGTATTCACATCATCTTCGGTCAGATGACCCAGATGGGCCCACAAAAAAGCATGGACGGAGTGGATTTCTCAAAAAACATCATTGTGGGGCCCATTTCAACCATGCATGTGCATTAAAAGCCGTGCACCAACATTACATGGAGCAACAAACCAAGTCAGACCTGCTCTGACCCGACAAATTTCTGGAAAAGGAAATCTTCGTCCTTCCTTTTTCACCAGTGGACGGATAGCTACCCAAGATTTTGATCATGGCCCATAAATCAAGGTCCACCTCCAAGATCCAAATTGTCCATCGGGTAGAGCATCCCTGCACGACCAAAACCACCCATCTGTGCGAGTCCATGCACATGTGCATGTGCACTACATCAGGTGCAAATGGAGTGCGTTGGTTGGAATTCGTCAAAAAACAAAAAATTTGTTTTCGTGTGAGTTAAGGATCCACGTGCATGGAAATCCCTTGATCTCATCCCTTCATCTATGAACAATCCCAACCCTTCAGCCTAGGGCTCTCTTCCATAGCCAAAAGAAAACAACGGCCGATTTTGTAATACCAGTCATATTTCAAAGTGGTTTTAACAGATCAAACCTTGACCATTTGGATTCAATCCAACAGCCTAGGAGAGTTAGGTTTCTCTATAAGGAGGAAGAGAAAATGCCTCTTTCCCATCCCTTGCAAAGAAAACCAAAAAAACCAGCTGTTTCCTTCTTCCATCGAACCCGTCACCTAAACCTCCCTAGAGCTTCAATCTGATCATGCTCTAAGCTCCCATAAGCCTATCTGCACCATTCCTATACATTGTTTTAAAGAAAGATATGGGTGTTCTTGATCTCCCATTAATGGTAGGTCATCTTCCTTATCGAGAAAAATGACCAATAGCCCCTGTTACAGCCCTTTGAGTTTCGCTTACCAGGCGGGCCATCTCTGCAGTGCTCTATGTAGATCAGGGAAGAGAAGAAGAAGAAAATAGAAGGTGAGAGACCTATGCCGCACCGAGCTAGTGCAGTTGGGTCAAGTCATGCCTCATCTCGGCTCGAACTGGGTGTGTCTGAACTAAGACCAGACTTTGTGAAAGTTTAGAAAGAGAGGGAGGAGAAATAAGAGGAGAGAGTGAATAAGGTGTGGAGGACGAGTTGTTGTCTGCTGTTGTTGTGCCACACTCAGACTCGGTCCAAGTTCGGGACAAGTTCAAGACGAGTTGGGCCTGTTCTAGTCAGGTTGGGTCATGGTTGGGTCGAGTCCAGAGGTTGTTGACCTCTCTAAAAGGAAGAAGAAGAGATAGAGGGAGAGAAAGTGTTGTTGTTGCTGCTGGTGCTGTTAATGTCACTGCCATTACTGCACCAGCTTGCTCAAGGCACATAGAGCTGAGTCACTAGGGGTGAGTCTGGTCAAGTTTGTATCCGAGGTCCTCATAGCTGTGCTTTTGTGATGGCTGTGATATCGTGCGCGTTCAAGCTATGTAGGAGAAGTATCAGGTTAATTCCAAGTGAAAGCAAACTGAGTTAAACTCATTCTCTTCAAGCTGCTGCCGAGTTAACTCGATTAACCACTGGACTGGGCTTTTCCAGAATCTAAGTTGGGGCTGATTCAATCCAACCTCCCAATGACAGATGTTGTGGCTTAAGTTTTGACCCAATCGAGTTAGGTTACGACAGGGCCTGCCTTAACTGAACTCACTTTGATGGGTGAAAGAAAAGAAAGAAGGAAGAGAAAGGAAGGAGAAGAATGAAGAAAGCAAGGAGAAGGAAGGTAATGAAGTAATGGGATTTTGACTTGTTGAGTCAACTCGGCTGAGTCAAATCGTCAAGTCAAGCTACCAAATCGTGAGTCAACTCTCTATTCCCAAATCAGATTATTTTGAATTACCATTGGCTTCATTTTCCTAATTATGACAATTATTGAGTATAAATAGCCACCAGTACATTATTTACGCTAATATTAGTTATTATAAACAAAATTACCATTAATGATATTAGTATGATATCCACCGCCTGAAAATATTATTATTAATAATCGATTACTCTACTTTATTACCATTGTAATACTTATTGTAATACTTATTATTACCATGGTGACAAATATTAATTATATCCTCAATGTTAATGATCACCATGAAATTATTAATATTATTAACGTTATGGTCAAAAGTACATCGATTAGCACTTGAACCCTAAATCTCAGCCTAGAACTAAACCCTAGGATGAAGCCCTAATTCTATATTAAAAACCTAAAAACAAATAATTCAAACCCTACGCTATGATCATAACCCTAGATAGTGCGTAGAACTGGGATCTAATTATACAAGTTCATGATTTGTAGTAGGGTTCGACCCTAAGGGCGCGCGCACCTCCTAACGATGACGTAAGCGATTCAAAACATAAGGTGATGATTCCTTCCCCTTAAGCCTTCCATTTTCAAATTAGTTTAAGTAATAGTCTTCATTAGAATCATATATGTTATCTCATAGCATGCAATCTTTTATCGATTCTTAAGGCATGGCTTACAGTTGAATAATAGTTAATAGTTGTGAACCATAATTCCATACAATAACTACTTACATGATGATTTTCATTTAGATTTAAATTGATAGTTCTTATAATGACTTATTACGATTATTATGAATCAACTTATGTGTGGCATGCTATAACTATATGCTTTATCATGGATTGTTGTGAGTCGCTTATGGATCTCTATTCACTACACTTAATGGTGGGTGATCCCTCTCGTATACGTGAACCCATACTTAGGATGTAACGAGATGGGTTGTGGCAAGAAATGGCCCTCGATCTAGAGGTTATACGAGACATGGAACCTTAATGTGAGATTTACCATCCATAGGACATACGGCTTGAGTAGCTTAGAAATGTTCTCTTTTAACCGCGCTGATTTAGCCTTGCCTAACCCTTCTACCATTTTGATTCGATGTCTGTGCACCCTTTTTGCTGTTGTAATTTAACATCTATCCCATGTTTTGAAGTTTGTCTGACGTGGCTTTGATGGCCTATACCATGCGATGGTAATCCCTACTTACTAAATTTGATTGGTGTAACGCCCCGAAAATCGAGGGTCGAGCAAAACTCAACTCCCAAGTTCCAACGCATCACTTATGCAACATAGATAATGATGTTTAAATGTTGTCCATATTAGTGAAATAAACATGAGTGGGATTACACTAAATCAGCATATCATACTCCAGAGTTAATGTAAATAAGCAAGCGGAAGACTGAACTAAATGTATATATAAAGTATATACATGTTTCATAACTTCCGGAGTATGAACGTGCTACCAAGCTGAATATATACATAATTTGTTTCAAAATATACAAAATGACAAGATGTGAATATTCCACTAATCCAATATCCCTGTAATCCCGACAATGCAGCTCTAGGTCTACACAGACCTGCTTGAGAGCTGAACGTAGGAGAACTCCTCCTCGTTAAAGAAGTCCGGCTCCGTCAAGTAAGTCTCATCACAACTTGCATCTAAATCAGAGTATGGTTGGTGTTTTAAAACACAGTCCCAGAGTGGGAGTGAGTGATTAACTCAGCGGTATTATAAGGCAAAGGTTAACATGTTATCAATTCAATCAAGCAGTAATGATAAAGCAATACAACAATTACTTCCTAGTTACTCTTGTTAATGCAGGAATGATATGTAGTAATGATGCATGACCTCGCCTGCACTCCCTCAGTGACTTCATCTAACGATCGTGCATGACAAACTCCCTAAAAGTGCGCTTCCTTGCCAAAGTACATGCAATGCGGTGCATGATCATATTAGCCAAGTAATTTATTAGGCTTATTCATACAGCGGATTTGGGAAGCTAAGGTACCTCCCTTTTATCATTTACCCAAGCAAGAATCCATCTAGGGTCGTCAATCTTAGTTATTCACATATGATAGGCAAGTTGTAAGGTATCACCCCTGATGAAAGGTAGTGGATAGGTAAGTTCACGAGTTTACACTCGAGGTCACTATGAAGAGGCTCGTCACCTCAGCGTAGGTCTAGTTTATACTCGAGGTCACTATGGGAGGCTCGTCACCTGAACGTAGGCCGACAGCTTGAATACGGTGTCCCATACACCACCATATTCAGCTCATGAGTTTGGGTTGCTCACTAGTCACTACAGGGAGGCTCATCACCCCAACGTAGGCCGACAACTCAACCAAGGTATCCCATACACCATAGTGTCTGGCTTATGAGTCTTAGCGGATCTTGGTACCACGGTTAAACGGGCTTTACATTGGTAAGTGGTACCTTAGATTCAAGCAAGAGAATCCATACATGATAAACACACAATAGGCTAATCGGGTTATTTGACAAGGCAATTGGTATGAGCGCACGTTGAATTGATCGACATGGAACGCATAAGCACTCCACGTGGCCTAACCACTATCGACAATCAGCATACGACTTAGATTCATCAAACGTATCTAATGTAGCGAAACTAGTTCAGCCACTCCATCGGGAACCGTTACCGATTGCCTGGACTACGTAGTAGTCCTAATCATACTCAAATGCAATAAGTAATCACATGTGATAATCATAACAGCATTTAACAAACAATTTAAACATAATTCTCATTTGGGCATTTTATCAAACACATTGAACATGTTACTATATATACGCATTTCACCCATGAATCACATAGTAACAATTTATATTACATGAAGAAAATTTTAGATACAAATAAGGTAGTTGAGAATCCTATCTCAACCCCCTCATTAGAAGCGATCCAACAAACACTTTATCATTCAGACATTTTATCAAACACTTAGATTACACATTATTACATATATGAATTAATTTAGTTATAACATATATTATGGCAAATTCTTTCATCAAGGAGTTGTCGTTCATACAACAAACATATATTCTAGCTTAATATTCATAGCAGGCATAAATCATAATTTCAATTTCATTCAAACATTTCAACAAACCCATAGAATGCATTATATATTTACATAGTTCACATACATGTATAATTTATTAAATACATCGTAACTAAGATCATATGGCAGCAATCATGTCAGACATAAATCATTGTTGACATTGAAAGCCTTGAAAACCATAACCTAAACGTTTATAGTCCGCACCTTTCTTTGGTTTGCTCATTTCGAACTCGGTTCGAACACTATATTCCCATAAACCGATGTAAGACATATAAGCAATGAAATAGGTTAGCTATTTTGTAGATTCCTCTACTTGAATTCCTCAAACAAGATTAGGGTTAGGATTGCTTAGCCAAATCAGAGTCGGAATCAATGGTGTAGTGAAATGGGAGAGGTGATTCAACCCGTAGGGTGGTGGGAGTGAATCCCAGCAACGATCACCCTATCTCTCTCTCTCTTCTCCTTACTCTTTTCTCCTCTTTTCTCTCTTCTCTCTCCCAGGGTTAGAGAAATTCGTATGAAATGAAAGAGCGGTGGTTTAAGGCATTATATAGGCTCAGAACTGGTGTAAATGGCCCCAGGGCCATGGTATACTTAGCTTATAGCTAAAGGGTGCCTGTTTTTGACAAACAGGGCCCTCAGGAAGGTCCATTTCTCACCTAAGTCATAGAGCAAGTTCCCTGACAATGGATCTACGCAAGGACTATATTTATGGTGTGATCTGACAAACTGATCGGCCGTGAAGGACCTGTATTAGAGCAATGGTCGTCATTACTCGATCAGGGCCACAAGTATACCGATATGTGCAGGAAAATTTCCCTAATCTAAGGGTATTGTTTGGTCAAAATCTGACAGTCCAAAGTCTTTAATTTTACCCGTAAGTGAGTGGCCCAAATCACTAAAGTTTGAGTTCATTTTCTAAAGATAATTGCGTTTCTCACACACTTCGCTCCAGGCTCAAGTTGTGTGTTTCTCGATACTATTTGGGCTCAGTTCCCACAATGGTTGTCAAGCCCAATAAAATGGTCGTAACCTTATAGTTTCGCGGTCATCGGACTTTCGATGTGCGGTATAGGTCTGATACAGAGTTTCAATGCGCTCCCGAGAGCAATTGGGCTTTGGGATTTCTCCTAGGTTTTCAAGTAATGTTGAGTTAGCAATTTTAATAGTTATGGGTCTTATAGTTTGTGTAGAAAGTGACTCAAGTTAATCCACTGATTAATTTAGTTTATTACTTAATTAATTTTTGTCTAATTTCTAAAGGATTCGGTCTTTAAGGATTTCTGTCTGAGGTGGTACTCGGGTCTTTGTACAGATTTTTTTGAGATGTTACAATTGGCCACTAGTCGACGGGTATCCATTAAACATCCTAAGATGGGAAAATCCCATGAGCCGGGGATGGTGGTCATGGGACATTATGTAAAGCCCGTACCCTCCCCGGTGAATTCCGACAACCCACGACCTGTAATCGATATTTGCACACGACTGTAAGTGCATCTTGTAGATCTAAGTCAAATCGACCCGAGACTTGTACCAGTGCAACCACGTCATTGTCTTGGTTCCAACGCCGCGTCTTGCGCACTGATGCAATATCCAGGCCAGGAGTTGTGGGCCCGTCTTTATTTCAAAAAAAATGCCATGCATTGCGAATCTCGAGAGAATCTCTACCATTTATCACATCAATCAATTAAGTCAAGTCAAGTACACATCCCATCACAACCCATCCCTCTCTTACATAAGCCATCCCCAAAGTCAACCCTCATGTCACTCACACCCATCACTCCATCCCATCCCTTTCATCCCATCACCTTCTCCTCCCTCTTATTCTCTCCACCATTTTCCAAGCAACCAAGAGTGGACATCCAAGCTTCCCAAAGAGAGAGCCAAGTGTGGCCCACTTCCTACCCCCCTCATCTCTTATCCTAGCCCTTCAATCTTCATCATCCTCAATCGAAGTTCAAGCCAAGGAGCTTAGCATTCCAAGGAGCCTAGAAGATTAGCAATCGGTGGGTGTTTTTATAGGATTAGATTTGTATTTTGATGACGGGCCAAGTGGGGCCTACCGATTGATGGTATCGATCTCACTTTGGACCCTAGGTGTGGCCGATGGCCCACCAGATTTATATGATCATCCCATGATGGGGCCATTCTCTGTGGACCCCATCATGATGTTTATTTTTCTCATTTATGGAAAGGCCATCTTGACCTTGCATCTTTTGGTGGGAAGGGATCTCTACCGTTGATTTTTATGATTTAGGGCTCATATGATTTGGGACCCATTTTGATGTATGTATTGTATTTACATGTCCCACCTAGGGAGGGCTCATAGTGGTGGAGCCCCTCCCCTCCATCACATGTCTCTCTCTCTCTCTCTCTCTCTCTCTCTCTCTCTCTCTCTCTCTCTCTCTCTCTCTCTCCCTCCCACCCTCCCTCCCTCTATCTCTCTCTTTCCCATCTTGTGGCCCACCATGATGCATTTGATCCACGTCATCCACATGCTGGGCCCCACCTCCTGCCTGTCCTTTGGGATAGGCCTAGATGAAGGAAAAACCCAGATGTCAGCTTGGCTTAGCTCGTGTGGCCCACCCACATGGGACCACCACGATGTTAGTGTTATATTCACACCATCCATCCATGGACCCCACTTGATGATGTACGGTGTCCAGGTCGTCCAGCAGGCTGGACGCTGGAACAAAATTAACGTATATATATATATATATATATATAATATTATGTGGTGGGCCCCACCTGATGTGGAAGTGGATTGGCTGAGTACCTTACCCCAGCTATATAGCTACTGTTTTGACGTCAGCAAGTTCTGTGGACCTAATCATCATGGTATGTGTTATATCCACACTGTCCCTGCACGTGGGATGGTGTGACCCACCGTGATATATGTATTTTATTCCCACTGGCCATCTGACGGTGGGACCTACCCCAACATGATGTATGCATTTTATATCTAGGTCGTCCGTTCGTTTGTGGGACATGGACCCCACTGATGTGTATGTTTCATCCATACCATCCATCACGTGGAACCCAACCGTGATTTATGTGTTTTATCTACACTGTCCTGGGACAGTGGGACCTACCCCAGCACGTGTGGCATCCACACCGTCTAGCAATGGACGTGGGATCCACCATGTTGTGTGTGTTTCATCCCCACCATCCATAAGATAGTGGGCCCTATCGGGATTTATGTATTTTATTTGAACCGTCCAGTTGAGACAGGATCCACCATGATGTATGTATTTTATCTACACCGTCCAGCTGGGACGGGACTCGCCTGATGTATGTTTTGTATGCACACCATCCATGGGTAGTAGCCCACCATGATGTATCTTATCTACGTCATCCAGGGTAGGCAACCCATCATGATGGATGCGTTGTATATCCCCGTTGTCCACTCGGTGGGGCCTGTCTGCCACATAAAGGGCCCGCCTACTATATGCAGGACCCACCTGATGTAAATGAGGCCCTTTGTGATGTACATGAGGCCCATGTTTGAGGCCCATTGTGATGTATATAGGCCCATGAGATGCTGCCCATTGTGATGTATATAAGCCCATGTGATGAGGTCCATCGTGATGTATATGAGGCCCTTGTGTGAGGCCCATCGTGATGGTATAAGGCCCATTATATGTGTGGGGACCATTGTACATGTGAGGCCCAATTGTGATGTGTAAAGCCCACCATGATGTATGTGTTATCTTCAAACCATTCATCCATTTCTCTAAGGCCGTGGGCCCCATTGCCTTGAGAGGCCCACCTTGATTTATGGATTATATGCCCACCATGGGGCTGCCTTAAGAGGCCCATCATGTTGTATGTGTTTCATACACGATGTCCATCTATTTCCTGATTTGTATAAGGGTCATGGGCCCCATAGAGAATTAGATTCAAATCCCAAGTGGACCACACACAAGGAGACAGTAGTGGTTAAATGTCCACCATTGAAGTCCTCCCTAGGGCCTGTTGTTAAGCCCATTACCTCGGGAGCAACGATGGTTAAATGTCCACGTTGTAATCTCCCTAAGGCCCACCCATTCTCATCTCCTCTTATTGGGCTTACCCCAAACCCTTTGGCCCCCATTCATGCTAGTGTTCTCCACCACCCTTATAGGAATCACCATAACTTATAGACTCACCTTGTTCGTATCAAGCCCCATAAGAAAGCCCAACTTACCATATGATAGATTGGGTGAGAAAGCCCACTTAATATACTTAGGGTCATCATCTCGACTCCCACTGTCGAATGATTCACCCTATGAGGTTCATCCTTGATGTAGTATGCCATTTAGGCTGCCACTATATATATATATATATATATATATGAGAGTACATCATTATCATAGATCATGCTTAATATAACCTCATGATTCTTGCCCATGTGCATTATATGTACTGTCGGGCTACCCCAAAACATTGGGCCCATTGATAATAATGCTTTCCACCATATCCTGCAGGACTACCCCAAGCTTTGGAGCCCTCCTTGTGATTTGTATCAGGCCTTGTAAACGTGATCCACCTAGATGCATGGGTTTGCCCAAGCTTAGTGACCCAAACTGAGGCCCACTTAGATGATGGGTGAACTACCAACCTGTTTGTAAGGACACATAGTCCTAGATGTATGGACCCTACCAAGGACCACCTTGTATTCATATTGGACCCCAAGGGAAAGGAAAGTCCACTTGTTGTATACCCACTTGACTCACCCCATGAGACATATCTTATCCTTGTATCCAGTGCTAGGACCTCGGTGTCATGTATATATCATCCACACTGTCCATTTAATTCTTTGGGACAAGTGTGAGGCCTATCCTTGATGTTGGTACACCATCACCTCTTCCCATATTGGGAGAATATGTGGTACCAGATTTAGTGTATCCACTGTGTAGAGCTTATCTTGATGTATGGGTTAGACCTGCCATCCTTTCAGTGGACCCCGTCTTGGGTTATATGATATATTAGTGCTTTGGGAGGCTAATGTTAGTCTAACATAGGATATACCACATGGACTCCTTTAGTTGTAGAAGGGGCATGTCGTTTAGCTCCTACTCTTTGTATGTGATATGCCGGTGATGGTCGATTATGGATTATTGTTGTCTAACCTATTAGATAATCATGCCTATGTACTTTATTATATCTTGATACATGCCCATACGCATCATATGTAAGCTTGTTATGAGGAGTGATTAATCATAACATATGTCATTGGGTTGGTTTATTATAGGTCTACTTGTGAAAAGGAGTTGCCCCACATGAGAGCACGGTACGCGCAGGTTTGATGCATGACTAAATGGTATAACTTATGCGTCTCACATTTTGTGATATGACCACCATATGCCCTAGTGACATTAGGGTCGTGGCCTCCACAGACATCATGGATGGCCAAATGGGACACTAGAATTCCTTCTTTTTACATGAGGCGCGATAGAAATCTATGGATGAAATTTTTTAAACCCTTATGGTACCTAAGGACGCTCCAACATCTATACCGAGTGGATATACATGAGCGCATGAGGGCCCTATACCATTAGGCCGTGTCTCCCACTATATCGTGGTCAGTTGGAAGGGGGTGTGGCCTTATCCGCCCGAGTGAGGTGGTTGTAAGCTAGACTGAGTTTGACCAGCTCATGAATGGGTCCACTACCAATAAGCCAGGCCAATATTGGTAAGCGGGTAGTGAGGTCTCTTTCACTCACTTGGTTGCGTGGCTAGGGAGGCAGCGGCCAGTGTTGAGTGTACTAGACCCTGGTGATGATCCTCGAGATGTACGGTTCTGATAGGTCGACTTACTGAGCCGGAGTTACGTACTCAGCATTTGATTCATTCATTTATTCATTATCCACTGGGGCTGGTGGTGCACAATCAAATCAGTGTGTTCCTTCGCAGTGGCCAGGATTTCGGTTAGGGCGTGCGACCAACCTAAGATCAGGAGTTTACCACATTAAGTCTAGCTATCCAAATTTAGGTATTAGACTTGTTTAGATAGAAGTCCCTTGTGATGGATCCCACAGCCTGTGATACTACATATTATCATCCCGACTTCACGCCCTAGCTTGTTCATTTTTTTGGCACCGCATATTGCATTGCATTCCTAGCACATGGCATTTGGTTTACCACGACCTTGCATTATATAGCCAATCTGCATTGCATACTCTGATATTGTATGACTCATGGACTTGTTAGTATCTCTGCATACTCTGATATTGTATGACTCATGGACTTGTCAATATTTCTACTTACTCTGATATTGTATTACTCATGGACTTATCAATATTTCTGCTTACTCTGATATTGTATGACTCATAGACTTCTCAGTATTTTGCTTACTTTGTTATCATATGACTCATGAACTTGCTAATATTTTTGATATTGTATGAATTGTGGACTTGTATTGTATACTTGACACCTACGTTGTGCATACATGTACACTACCCTCTAAGTTTTCTATAAGCTTATGCACGATAGATGTGTGCAGGTGACACCAGGATGCAGTAGCGCTGAGGCAGGAGTGTGTGGCCGAGCTTTGTGGAGATTTTATTATATACATGTATTTCATTTCAGTACTGTAATCAACGATTTATATTAGTGGTTGTGTGATGATGATGTTGGTCTTGTGATTTGGGTACACTTGTGGTTATGTACCTTTACAAAAATTTTACACTAAAAATCCTCCTTGTAGGATCCCAGGATAAGAAATCTGGCATATGGGTGCAAGGAGCCAATAATGGGGTACTACGGAGGCTATCGGCGGCGGATTCGGTGATCTGGAATTTTGTGAGCTCGGTTTTCGAGTTTGGGGCGTGACACATTATGCCCGAGCTGTCGGCCTACACTAGGTGACAAACCCCCCCTGTAGTGACCATTGAGTTACTCAAACTGGTTGATTGTAATTGGAATAATGTAAGATCCATATCCTAGCCCATATTGTTCCGTAGGCTTCGCCGGTCATTCCGGTTGAATTCTGTCGACCCGCGATCGGTTAACGGCGTTTGCGCGCGACCCTGAGATGTGTCCCGTATTTCAGAGTTGGCTCAACCTGAGACCTATACCCTTGCGACCGCGTCGTCGCCGCGGTTCCAACGCCGCATCTCGATCGCCGATGCGATACCCGTACCAGGAAGTGTGGGCCCGTGTTCAGCTTAAGAAAAATACCGCACGTTGTAAATTTCAAGAGAATCTATCAAATCCATCACATCAATCACATCACTTGTCAAAAGTACACCCATCACTCAACCCATTACTTTCCCCATGCCCAAGTACAAAAGCAACCCCCCCAAAAGTCAAAGCACCTTACCTCTCATGTCACTCCACCATCCCTCTCTCCCATCACCCATCTCTTTCTCTCTCTCTCTCTCTCTCTCTCTCTCTCTCTCTCTCTCATTCTCAAAAGACAAGCAACTCCAACGTCCATGGCTTCCATGGAGAACCTTGGTGTGGCCCACCTTCCTATCTCTCATCCCCACCCTCCAAAGTACATCTCAACCGTTAAAATTCAACCCTTGGAGCTCTACATTGCGTCGGTGGAAGAAGGAATAGGAGATCAAAGGTGGGTGATTCTCTCTCTCTCTCTCTCTCTCTCTCTCTCTCCTTCCTTTATTTTGTGGCCCACTCAATAAGATGTGATGCCTATTTGTCCATCAAATGGACCCCTTAGCCGTCCAAGCTATGTGGGCCCTACCTTGTGGGTGATGGGAAAGTACAAGTATCAAATTGATCCATATCAGGTGGGCCACGTTTATGTGGGACCCACCTTTACTAAGACGTGGGCCACGTGCGTGTGGGGCCCACCATGGTGCTGTGTACATCCATACCGTCCAGCGTCCCTGGACGCTGGAGGTGAGGAAGAGGGCGGGCTAACATGGAGTGTATGCACTGGCACGGTGTGTACTAATAAGGCTGGAAAAAAAAAAGGAAAAAGAAAAGAGAAGTTGCTTTTGGAATAGCTTACTCATGTAGGCCCTACCTTGATATATGAATCCAATCCACGCCGTCCATTCTATTTCTCACGTGTTTTTAGGCGTTGAGGAGAAATTTGAGGCTAATCCGATTCTCAGGCGGGCCATACCATAGGGATTAGTAGTGTATACCATTAAAACACACCTTAAAGCTTCCATTCGTCCAAAACAGGCCGCATATTGGACTCATTTGGTCAGTCTTGGACCGTGGAATCCAATGGCTGGAGTGGATTCATCGGATACGAGCCCTACGTAGGAGATTTTGTAAAAAAATTCATTTTCAAAAAAAAAAAAAAAAAACAGCAGCAGCAGCAGCAGCGCTGCTGCCGCTGACAGGCCAGCAACGCCCAGGGGCTAGCGGACGGGTGACCGAGCTGGGCCTCACGGCTCCAGCCGTGGGCCCCACTGTGATGTGTTTCAAGATCAATCCCGTCCATTTTGTGGGTCCCTTAGGGCCGAGGGCAATCTTCAAAAATCAACTATATACGGCACTCAGGTGGGCCACACCATTTAAAATCATGTAAAGACATGTCGAAACATATAAAATCACTTGGTGGGGCCTACCTGAAATATGGATGCTGCTGAAAATTGGTCTAAACCCTCAGCCAAGTGGGACACACATAATGGGTGGGCTGGATTTAGGAACCACATTCGGTGGGCCCCAATTTTTCAAGGTCCATGCGACCTTTTTATAGGTTGGATGCAAGTAAACATCTCTGTGGGCCCTACTCCATGGTCCGCGTGACCTTACGAACAGTTTGGGTGTTATATAATCACTCCAGTGGGCCCTCCTCTGCCCCACGTGAATTTATAAACAGGTTGTATGGCAAGTAAACATTGCAGTGGGCCCCTGGCCCATGTGACTTTATTAGCAGATTGGATGCAAGGAAATATTGCAGTGGGTCTCATGATTGTGTGACCTTATCAACAGGTTGGGAGAAAAATAAATATTGTAGTGGACCCCAGGTCTATATGACCTTATCAACAGGTTGGATGCAAATAAATATTACGGTGGGCCCAAGGTCCATGTGACCTTATGAATAGATTGGATTGCAAATAAATATTACAATGGACCCTAGGCCCATGTGACCCTATGACCAGTTTGGATGAAAAATAAACATCATGTTGGCCCCAGTTTGGATGGATAGTATGTTGGGCCCTAGGTTGGGTGGAAAATAAACATTTTGGTGGGTCTTACTTAAGACCCATTTATGTATGTGTTGTGTCCACAATTGTGGACCTCCATCACGGAATATGTGACTTATCTATGCCTTCTATCCCTATGGGACCCACCGTGATGCATGTGTTTCATCCAACCATCCAAACATTTCTTTTTGGAAAATGATTTTTTTTAGGTTTGGGACGAAAATAAGACAGATTTATTTATCAAGTAGACCATAGTGCACGGTGAGGATTGAACGGCTATCTTTGAAATCCTTGAGATCTTACGATTAGATTGGATGGGAAATAAATGTTATGGCGGGCCTTGAAAATTTTAGTAGTGGGAAATCATTATCATCACTTATATTTGAGTGTGGCTCATTTGATAAACATATGGCCATGTGGTGTGGCCCACTTACCATATTTATGGCCCATTGTTAAGGCCCACCTTGTTATATATGAGGTCCCTGTGATGCGGCCCATTAGATGTATTTGGGGCCCATGGGTTGAGGCCCAATATGATGTATATAAGGCCTATTTCAATACGTGATTCCGCCATGATAAATGTATTGTATATCCGCACCATTTAGCCCGCTGGATGGTAGGACTCTTCCCTCCCGATGTATATATTTTATATCCGCACTGTCTACCCGTCTTGATGGCGCATGGCCCCTTGCTGCATGTACTGGGCCCGCCCACATTGTACAGGCCCACCGTGCTGTGTGTACTTCACCCACACCGTCCACTTGTGCGGCCCGCCTAGACGTACGTATTTTGTATCCACACCATCCATAATGTTGGGATAGTGTTGGATAATGTTTGGTTGGCGCCGATTTACATGGATATGTTTGTATAAGTGCTGATCATCATACGTGGACCATGGGTGTAGTGATACACATGTTATACTTACAACTATTGAATGATTTTTTTTGGTGCAGCCCGCATAATGAGGGTCACCTTGATGTATTAGTGCGGCCTATTGTGATGTATATGGCCTATTATGATGTGTTTGGCCCATGTGCGGGCCATCTGTTTGTCTTGTTAGGACCATGAGACATGGCCCACTGTGATATATCTGAGGCCAATGGGCGAGGCCCATTAGTGCAACACATATAATACAACCCACTTGATGTGTATGAGGCCCATTGATGTGGCCCACTTGTTGTATTTGAGGCCCACGGGTTGCGGCCCATTATGATGTAACGAGGCCCATGGGTCATGGCCCATTGATATGTATACTCGGCCCATATGTCGTGGCCTATTGTGATATGTTTCCGACCCATTTATTGAGGCCCGACTTGAATTGCATGAGGCCCAATGGTAAGGCCCAATGTATCAACCCACCGTGATGTGTAGGCCCACGTGCTATATGTGTAAGGCCCACCTGTGATGACTGTTTGAGGCCCACTTGTTGGATATTTGGGCCCACCTTATGTTTGACTCTATGTGAACCACTCCTTGGGAGCAATGTTGGTTAAATGTCCACATTACTGGGCAGTGATGGTTAGATGTCCACATTGTGACCCTTCCTTAGGCCTTATCAGGCCCATTCTCATCATTTTCTTAGTGGGTTAACCCAAATAAGTGGGCCCCATTTACCATGGACGGAAGGCTCCATGCTACCAGATTTGATATAACCATGGCCAGGGGCTGATCTTTATATTATGGTTGATCAGATGTTCATCTATAGACCCAGTCTTGTCTATGTGACCGGTCGTCGGTGTTGATTATTGATGCTGATTGTCGGTGCTAATTATCGATGTAGATTATCGGTGTCGATTTGTCGAGGCCGATTCTAAGTATTGAATTCGACTGCCAAGGTCGATTGTCGAGACCTATATGATGTATATGTGACCCATAGTTGAGGGCCATTGTGATATGTATTAAGCCTATGATGCATGGTCCATTTGATGTATTCAAGACCCATGTGTAGGGCCCACATGTCCTGTGTTTGGGGCCCATGGGTAAGGCCCATTGTGATATGCATTAGACCCATGAGCAGGGTCCACCT
This sequence comes from Magnolia sinica, assembly GCF_029962835.1. NCBI lineage: Eukaryota > Viridiplantae > Streptophyta > Magnoliopsida > Magnoliales > Magnoliaceae > Magnolia > Magnolia sinica. The sequence goes on along the minus strand of NC_080574.1, from coordinate 103,780,799 downwards.
GTTGTGTATATGTGGCCCTTGAGTAAGACCCATTGTGTTGTATATTAGGCCCTTGTGTGAGGCCGTGGGCCCATTATATGTTTAACTCTATGTAGGCCATTCCTTGGGGGCAATGTTGGTTAAATGTCCACATGGTCGAGGTCGATTATCGATGCTGGTTGTGGATACCGGTTATGAGTATGTGACAGCATAGCATCATGATACATGCCCATACGCATCATCTGCATGTTTGCTATGAGAGGTGGTTGATCATTGCATATGTCATTGAGCATGTTGTTATGAGACTCCCTGATAGGTGGAGGTTATCTCACATGAGCACGCGGTGTGTGCAGGACTGATGCATGACTGGAGTGTATGACTCATGCATCTCGCATTATGATTACTGTATGCCCTAGCGACAACAAGGCCGTAGCCTCCACAGGCATATCGTGGATGGCCAAATAGGACACCGAAAATGTTTGGTTCTAGCATATGGGCGTCATAGATGTCCCTGGGTGAAAATCCCTAAACATCCATGGCCAGAAGACGCCCCAACGTCGAGACCGAGTGGATACATGATGCATGACTGGAGTGTATGACTCATGCATCTCGCATTATGATTACTGTATGCCCTAGCGACAACAGGGCCGTAGCCTCCACAGGCATATCGTGGATGGCCAAATAGGACACCGAAAATGTTTGGTTCTAGCATATGGGCGCCATAGATGTCCCTGGGTGAAAATCCCTAAACATCCGTGGCCAGAAGACGCCCCAACGTCGAGACCGAGTGGATACATGAGCGCCCGAGTGCCGAATACCAGGAGGCCGTGTCTCCCACTGTGTCGTGGTCGGTTGGGAGGGGGTGTGGCCTTACTCGCCCGAGGGTAGGGGGCAATACTAGGCTGAGTTTGACCAGCTCGTGAATGGGTCCACTATCGACGTGCCGGATAGGTATTGACAGACTATTGGCAAGGCGGATAGTGAGGTTTCTTATGCTCACTTGGACTGTGCGGCTGGGAGAGCGGCAGTGCTATTTGGAGTGTACTAAACCCCGGTGATGATCCTAGAGATGAACTGTACTGATCTGTGGATTTAGTGAGTAGGAGTTGCATACTCATTCATGCATTCATTCATTCACTATCCACTCGAGTTGGTGGTGCGCAACTATTTGTTACGAGTGCTTTCGCAATGGCCAGGATTTCGGTTGGGGCGCGCGACTAACCTAAGATCAGGAGTTTACCACATTGAGTCTAACTATCCAAATTTAGGTATGGGACTGGTTTGGATAGAAGTCCCTTGTGATGGACCCCATAGCCTGCGATACTACGTACCATCATCCCGACTTCACACTCCAGTATGGTCATTCCATTCGCACCGCATATTGCAGAACATTCGCATATATGGCATTTTGGGCTATTGCGTCTCTGCATTTATATGGTTTAGGTACGGCTGACGCTATTCGTGTTACTCATCAGGAATGTATATTGTATTGTATCCTCTGCATCTGATATTTAGTTATCTATGATTCCTCATTTGCATAATGGTTCTATATTGCATATTCTGACATTGATTAACTCATAGACTTGTCCGTATTTCGCTTACTCTGTTATCGTATGATCTTATCAATATATTTCTGCTTATTCCAATATTGTATGATTTATGGATTACCGGTATTTCTAGTCTTATATGATGATGTCATTATGTTGAATACTTGGCACTTACCGTGTATACACTTACCCTACCCTCTAAGCTTTCTATAAGCTTATGCACGATAGATGCGTGCAGGTGATGTTAGGTTGCAGCAGTGTTGAGCTTGGAGCGTGCAGCGGTCTTCTGGAGCTTGATTTTTGATATATGTATTTCCCTTTCAGCATTGTATTCAAATGATTATATTAGTGGATATGTGATGATGATGTTGCCTTTATGATTTGGGTATACTCGTGGTTATGCTTATTACGAGATAAATGTATATAAAAAAAAATCCTCCTTGTAAGATCTCAGGATCGGAATCTAGCGTATGGACGCTAGGAGCCGAGAATGGGGTATTACGGAGGCTGTCGGCACTAGATCGGCGATCGGGATTCCTGTGAATTCGATCTCCGGGTTTGGGGCGTGACAAATAATAATGGTTTAACTAATCATGTATTTATCGTATATTGGCAATGACGGGTGGCTAATTATGGATATTGTAGCACGTGCCCTTAGGTTTAGTGGAGTATCGTTTCGCTAGCTCCAGACCATCGACTATCGACCTCCGTACGAGATATGTATGATGACTTGGTCACTATGCTGTACGAGATATACTACACTAGTGACCAGTTTTTTGCATGGGTGACGAGCCCAAGTCTGACTAAATGAGTATCCCCAGTCGATGTGCATTCACGTATCCATGCATTTAAAAAGACTACATCATGTATTGTTTTGATTGTCTTGTTGTTTTTAATTATGGTTAGCTAAGGTGGCGGTGTGTAATCTTGAGAGGAATTCACACAGAGTTGGTCACTCATCCATCAAATATATAACCATACAGGTAGCACATGTGGCTTAAAAGACACTCATGTCTAGGGTGATAAAGTGCAGAGTACAATTACCAGGAATGTACGGCTATATCTGCCAGGAGAAGCCGCACGATCTTGTGGCTCAAGTTTACATGCATTTTATTATTTCTCATGTGTAAATCATGTAATTCTTGTATTTGTTATTACAGAGACATTGGTTTGTATAAGTTATTATGGGCAGCCGCTCGTATATTCTAAATGTAGTGTAAATTTTCCTTTATACTTGATCTGTCCATCTTTCATTAATTGCTAATTCTGATGAAAGAAAAGAAAAAAATAATACCTGAAGTTGATTATCTATAAAGGTTAACACTTGGGTTTTTGGAGAACGAGTCATGTACTCAGGTTCCGAAAACTCGGAGCGTTACAAAAGGAGAACAATTTTTGTTGCTAGTTTTCCATGAAAACCCTAATCCCAAAGAATGTAATGAGTAGCTAGGATCTTTCGGATTAGAAGGCAAGCCGAAGCCAATTTCCATGTTCAGAAATTACCATGTGCAACTCTTGTTTGGGTTGAGAAGCCCACATGTATAGGAAAACTCATGAGATCAATTGGATTTTGGTCAGGCCCATTGTCTGAATCAGATGGATGGTTTAGATTGGTTGTAGGTGGCCTACTTTGATCATGATGGATTGGTTTTAGGGTGGATAGAAAAACAACCATGCTCGCATGCTTGACCACTTGCACCTGCTGTTGTACGCATGCACGTGTGCATGGGTCTTTGTAAACACCAGGGTTTAGGTCATTTTCTTAGGGCTCATGTGATGGACGGTTCCGATCATCTTAATGATCGATAATGATGGCCCATCGATCTAATGCATCATTCATAGTCCGTTTGAAACGGACGCTGAAAGAAGGAGGTTTCCTTCTTCGAAATTCTTGGTCAAACTCGATTTGACCGGAACTCCCGTTCTCATACACCGCGGCTACACACATACAGTACACACACACACACTAAATGTGGGGCCCATTATGATGTATTGTAAAGTCCACTCCGTCCATTCGATTAATCAACCTATGTAAGGCCATGAGTCCAAGAATGGGGCTGATCTAATGCTCAAGTGGGTCATACTTTCAAATCTTGGGTCTCATTTATGGATTTCTATAGATCTAATGATCAGATTCCTTTCAAATTTCTGACCTATAGAACCTCCAACACCCTTATTACTCTTTAATAAAGCTTTGATGTTAATATTTATAATTTGGTGACTAGATCATTCAATTAGATGGTAATTTATCCCATCAAGGTTGTGGGCCCGATAAATGTAGATCTAGCAATCGGGGGTCTCATATTAACAATAATAATCCTTCTTGGAAACTAACGGACCGATAATTTTGTGTTTGATTTTTGGTGATCCTAAGGGCTTCTTCTTTGGTTTAGATGGACAGTAGTGACTCATTCATCAATTAGATGGTCTGATTTAGGCTATAATGTCGGTGAAGATTCAATTAAGTTAACATCTGTGATTTTTCAGGATATGTAATTCCTTCATATACCTATTAAGTTAGGTTACACAGTAACACTCGAGTACTAGAAACTACAGGGTGTTACACTAAGGAGTTCACCTTCTTGTGACTACTCCTGATCTGTTTGCCAATTTGACATGTGCCAAAGACTTTTTCTATCTTTTCACCTTGGGTAAGCCATGTAAGTGATTTCTTTTACTCAAATTATATAAATCTCTATATGTAATATCTCGAATTTTCACGGCCATAGTTTATACTCGTGTCTCAGAAAAACGAGTGTTAATAATGTATAAATTGGACGCTTTAAAAATCACACTTTTTTTTTCATTTAGATCACATCTAGATACATTCATGAAGGTAACATTCACAAGAATAAAATCGGCTGTATTGATTATTTCATCAGAATAAAAGAATTCAGTAAATAATCAAATACCCTCTTTATGGGAGCTTATTACACTATCGAGTTCGCAGCAAAAGTATAAAATTAAAATTTGAAACGATCTTCTTATTCTTTTAACATAGTCTTCCATAAGGAGATGTTCCTCTAGGTCTTCAATCTGTACATCACCTGCATTATCTGTATGGTTGGAGAGGGTCAACACTCTACTCATAATGATGGTTATCCTTTAAGATTAGCAGTGATTCAAGAAATTTATAAAAGTAATGTAAGAGTTCTGATACGTCTTGTACTCCACTACTACGAGGGGTATCAGCATGCGCAATCAATCTAAATGAGATGCATGCCTAGTAAAGTGTGTACGGTTCATCATACATAGTGATTATTACAATGTGAAATATGATTCATATAAAACTCGGATCGCCCCGTATTCTCACACTATAGAGATTCACCGGCATGTCCGATGCTACTGTGGATTTATGTGAATATCTCAAGGCGGCACAACACATGAGTCAGATGAATTACATGATATGATTTGTTTATAGAGCAACTATTTACGACATCCAATTCCGAAAGTGATGTAACATGCATTGCGAATTACTTACATCGATTTGTGTACCACTACCCAAAACCCATGGAATTACACGTTAACTAAGAGGGTCTCTTCCCAGAGCGCATTACATCTATGATATAATAATTGAATCACTAGTTGTGATACCTCTTAACACATCACTTGCACTTATAGAGAACATAAGTCGAATCATGGGAGTTCTGGAATATCAAGACACATGCCCAAGCTTTAAAGGTAAATAGCACAAGGCTAATATAGTAAGGAAGAGAGTAACAATGACTAACTCACAAAAAGGAGAGTAACAATCATCAACTCAATAAAAGGAGAGTAGCAATGAGTAACTCAACAAATAGAAGAGTCACAATGGTCAACTCAATAAAGAGAAGAGTAGCAAGGGCTAACTCAACAAATTACTAAAGGTAAGGGCAAGGCCTGTATTCATCTCTTGACATAAATTCATAAAGATCACTTGTAATTATCATCTTATCATAATTCCCAAAACGTAAATAAGTATTGATGGTAAATTGAACAATTTCAGAGAGAGAATCATAGAATCATGAAAATATAATATGTAAAAGGCAAGATAACGTATATCAACTTAAATTAAGATAAGCTTAAAGGGGAGACCTCATAAATTTTGAAAGGCTAAGAATGAGTATCATCATATATTATCCAATATTCCTTAAGGATATATAGTTGGTATTAATAAATTAAATAATTTAAAAAAAAATATCCCAGTGTCATGAAAGCTTATAAATGACAGGATAATAATATTTTAAATCATGTAAACTTAAAGGATAAAAACCCTCACCTTTGGTTATCATGCTCGTCTATTACCAATGTTGAATGTCAGGAACACCTTCCCAACTTTATCCTAATTCAAATGTTTTGAACTTGTTAAGATTGGGCTAAGTCCCGACTTATGATAGCATTAGATCTAACAAAATCGAATGGAAGTCTTGGTTGAGGTATGATTGAATGTGTTGTATGCTTATGTGTTTTGTTCAGAGATCATGAATTTTGGTGTGTTCTTCCACCAAGTCAGCCCTGTCGGTCATGGTGGAAATCTCCACCACCGTTATTATGAAAAGAAAAAGCAAAAACTTGAAAGTTAGAAGGGAAAATCGACTCGAACCTGACGTGAGTTTGGGCAGCAACTTTGCGAGTTGATGCACGTGCTTGGTTTCTCATTTCTTCTTCTTAACTGTCCACGACGGCCGGAATCTCTGGTCAGACTCGAATCCTGCTAGACCTCAGCAGTGCTGGCCGAACACTCCTCTATTTCCCATTCTTTCTTCTCTCGTGCACTCTCTCTCTCTCTCTCTCTCTCTCTCTCTCTCTCTCTCTCTCTCTCTCTCTCTCTCTCTCTCTCTCTCTCTTTCTTCTTGTGGTACCTCCTCCAAATGCTGGACGAGAGTGCCTTCTTATAGTGGTGCAGTGAGCCTTCCAGATTCTTCCTACGAAATCTCTTGCAGGTCTGGTTTACGCACCTTTGTTTCTTACGCAATGAGAATAGGGAGGATGCCTTTCGTAACGATAGAGATTGGAGTGTCCATCAATCTAATCCTTTCGATTTGACTTCTTGGAAGTCGTCAGAATTCTCCTTGTAAGGGTTTGGACGATCCGAATCAAAACTATGATCCAGAGGTGGGCCGTCCAGTGTGTAGAGATGCCCAGTTCGCTCTGGATTTCCTGCCGTTCGCGTTTGATGTGGACAGATTGGTTTTGCGTTAACGGTGGGGTCCATAATCACATATGTCTGAGAAATCCACTCCTTCCATTAGCTTCTTCATGACATCTTGGCTTAGGAGGAGATTTTTTTATTATTATCTAAGATCAGGGTGGTCTAGGGAGTTGATCTCACGGTGATGATCCAAACGTCCAGCAACGTGAGGGCGATTTCTGATCCTTTCCTAGTGAGGCTTGCTGGGTCTTGGTCAGAGATCTCATCTGCTTCTGATGGACGGTTCAGATCATTCATATGGGCCAGGCTGGTGGGCCATGAATGGTATCAGCGGCGTCCGTTTGAATTCCCTGCGACTGGAAAAACAGGAAGAAAGAAGACTCTTTGTTTCTTGCAGGTCATACCCGGTTTGACCGCTCCCCTTAGTTTGGTACAATATAAGCACACCTGGCTATGTACTGCACACCCGGCATGGAGCCCGACATGATGTTTTTAAGGAATCTACTCCATCCATTCATTTTGTCAGTCCAAGTTAGGGTCTGCCCCAAAGTATGAGGAGGATACAAGTCTTAGGTGGCCCACATGTAGTGCAAAACTGATTTTAACTATGGACTTGGCTGGTCTAAGAGTTTTGTTAAATCTTAATGGTTCTACCTAATTAAATGTTCTTTTCCAAGTAATTCTTACAAAAGAACTTTCCTCTATATCATTATGGTTGAGTAGTTATTTACCAATTTAAGGGAAGGCATATAGATCAACTACACGATAGATAAACGGTCGGATTGCTTGATCTATGGGTGAGGTTTATCCCTAATAGTCAAATTCATATTGGAGAATAGATATAAGGTTAGGATAGTTAGATTGATATCATACACATATACATATTACGTTAACTTTCATGGAAACACTCAAGAACTTTTAATACTCAGGTATTGAAAAGTTCGGGTGTTATATATAGTTCACATGTCCAAGACGCTTATGTCATAGTTTAGTCTCGACTGTTTGGACCATGTAACATGAATGGTTTGATGAGTATGAATTATCAATTATATAGCAATTTTCAGATGTCCTGCGGCCATTTAACATTACACTACCTTTCTCATTCATAATCTCATGTCCGTGATCAGAAAATTTTTCGCAGTGTTTATTATCACAAATCTGAGATATGCTCAAAAGATTATGTTTTAATCCTTCAACATAAAACACATTTTCAAAGAAAGGTAAGTTAGGAAGTTGTACATTACCTTGGGCTATTATTTTGCAATTGCTTCCATCTCCAAAAGTGACTGAACCGCCATTTACTTCTTTGATATTCATGAATATCGCCTTGTCACCTATTATGAGCCTTGAACAACCACTATCCAGGTACCATCTTGAGTAGCTAATGGCTTTGAAAGCTATATGGGCAACAAGACACTTAACCTTTGGAACCCATTTTATTACAGTTCTAAGTTTAGGAGTATCTCTTGATTTTCGCTTTATTTAGGAGTTAGGATTTTTCCTTTTTCTATTAACTCCAATATCTTTTGAGTTGGATTTCAGAAGCTTTTTAAGTAAGTCCACAATTTTTTTAGCTAAGGGTGATTTATTATTTCTTTCATGTTTATAGCTGATGGCATTATTATTTATTTTAGGGACATGAAAAGGGTTTTGAGTTTTTGAAATCATAAGAATTTGAATCTCTTAAAGTCTTTCCTTTAGAGTTCGAGAATTCTCCTCTTACAAAGATAAGAGCGGAATCCTTAGTTTTCAAAGAATTATTTTTAATATAACCCATAATAGATTTGTCACCACATCGCCTTGATGAGGTTAACAATTTTTCTAACTTTTGGTCACCAAGGGCATATTTCTAAGTATCCTTTGAATTCTGAAGGGAAGAAACTTCAAGTTTTCATTTCTCATTTTCTGCTTTCAGTTTTTGCAATTCAGAAGATTTAAAACTTAAATCTTATTTTGTTTTCTCATAACAATTGAAAAAATGAGATTTTTCTAAAACTACTTTTTCAAGTTCTTCTTTTAATTTAGCATATTTTTCTTTTTAAATTTTTAACTTGATAACAAATTTACAACTCTCTCTTTATAGGCATTGTAGGCATCTTGAAGATCCTCTTCATTTTCATTTTCAGGGTTACTTTTGATATTTTCATGGTCAAACATATTACAGTTATCTGAAGAAGTGACTCTAGCTATTGTAAAGGCTTTTAGCTCATTTGCATTTTCTTGGTCAGATTCATCAGACTTATAAGTACTTTCAGAATCAGATGATTCATCTCAAGTAGCTATCATGCCCTTTCTTTTAGACCTATCCTTTTAAGGACATTTATTAGCCAAGTGCCCATATTCATGGCAGTTGAAACATTGACTGTCCTTTGTTTTAGATTTCCAAGAATTAGATTTTCCTTTTTTTTTTAATCAAATAGTTTTTGAAAATCTATTCTTTTCTTGTTTTTGAAAATTCTACAAAATTTCTTAACTAACATTGCCATATCATCTTCATTTTCTTCAAATCAGAATTAGTATTATTTTCTTTTGAAACATATTTAGAAGATTTAAAAACATGGACTTAACTTTAGGAGCCTTAAAATTCAACTAATAAGTTTGAAGAGAACCAACTAACTCCCCAACCTTCATGAATCAGTATCCATTAATTCCTATATAGCAGTAACTTTGAATTGAACCTATCAGGAAGAGATCGCAGTATTTTTGTGCAAACCTTACTTTAAAGGATTCCATCTCCTAGACCCCACATGGAATTTACTATATCATTCAATTTCATATAGAAGTCCATGAAAGATTCATTTTCTTCCATACGGATCTCCTCAAATCTGGTTGTGAGGATTTGTATTTTTGATTTCTTGACGATAGTTGTTCCTTCATGTGTCATGTCGAGAATGTCCCATGCTTGCTTAGCTATATCGCATGAAATAATTCTTTTGAATTCATCAAGTAATAGATCGCAAGTTATTACATTTAAGGCTTTAGCATTAGCATTGCTTTCACTTTCTGACCAGCAGTACATAAATAAAATGTAGTTTCTCTCATAAATTTGGTTCCATCCTTGGCTACTACTTTAGTCATAGGAGGTTTCCATTTAGTCACAGTGACTTGCCACACACTTTCATCTAAGGATTTTAGAAAAATCCTCATTCTGGCTTTCCAGTATGAATAATTAGAGCCATCAAAAGGAGGTGGCCTGATAATAGATAATTTATTGAAATTTGACATTATAAAGCTCTAGATCTTAACTCAAGGAGGTTAATAAAAATAAAAAATAGAGCAGCCCGCTCTGATACCTCTTGAAAATGAGAGCTTAAGAAGTCTTAAAGTGGGGTGAATAGAAATATACCAAATAATCGAATAAAGTGCTGAATAATAAATAAATCAAAGATCTCAATTGCCTAAGTATTGAAACGTTGATTTCAAATGATTCGTAGGACAACTTTCACCTACAAGTTTAGGCAGGACAACCTTATTTCACGAATACTTTTAAAATCAAAATTCCAAACTTTGCAAGAGTAAATAAAAATAAATATTACAATCATTCACCACTTCAACTGAAATGTAAATACAACCATTCACCACATAACACAGAGAATTATAGTGGGTCAATGTATTAACAACTGTTCTGAAACATCCAAACCTACTCAACTCCCAAAATTACTCTCCATGTAATCTTGGTTTTCACTATGAAAAAAGTTTTCTGGGGTCACCTTAAAACCTGATACAGTTGTGATTTTAATGGGCTATCACAATCAAACCCTTCACTAAGATTTTCAAGCTATCTCAGAAAAAACCTACACTGACATATTTTGGCTATCTCAGAAAAACCAAATAAAGAATTGAAGGTATATTTATCTTCACCATAGAAGAATCTGTAGCGGAAGAACCGCTTTTCTTGAATGTCGATTGTTTAATGTTCAGTCAGATAGAAAAGGTCTAAGGTTCTATTGATTTTAATTAAGTTCAAACCAATGGTCACTTGAGTTAATTCTGTTAAATCTTAAAAGAATAGTAATATTCACTCTCTTTAGAATCAGAATGAAAAAATCTGAGATTAAGAAAATTAAACAAAAGCTATAAAAATAATTTATAAATACCATCAATAACTTGCTAATAATCAGAGCTTTTCTCTCTCTTGCAGAAGAATTTTGATAATAATAATTGATATTTCAAATTGAGAGAGAACCTCAATTTATAGGTAAAGAAGTTGAATCTTTAACTGGCCCGAGGCAGTCTTCGACTAGCCCGAGCAGACTGGATTCTTCCAATGGATTTTAGATTTGCGCGGGATAAGATTTATCCAATCTTTGACTAGTCAGAGAACCAGTTTGAATAGTCGAAGAGATCTGTTCGACTAGTTGAATTTAGTCTTCGACTAGTCGAAGATCCCAAAATTTGAACCGATTTCGTTGCTAGACTTCGAGCCGATTTTTTTTGGGCTGGTCGAAGATCAATCTTCAACTAGTCGAACCAAAAATTTAACTGGTCGAATTTGCAACCAAAATCTGTTTTTCTTCAACATGAACTAGGATTGGCTGAGAAAATCAAACTAGTCGAACCGAACCTTAGGTTGGTCGAATTTTAAGAAAACATACATGTAAAAAATCAATTTAAATGATTTTTAACAACACCTACACCTAAGGTCTTTCTAGGGTTTTATACTACCTGAGATATGTGAAATATGTAAACTTCTGTCTTGAACTTGATCACTGACTTTATCTTGCTTTTTGAGCTTGATTGTACACTTAAATATTAGTTGATCATTAGCTTGATCTTCTCTTAAGAATGTACTAGACTTGAGCTTGATCTTCTCTTGAGAATGTACTGGATACTTAAGCTTGATCTTCTCTTAATCTTGAGCTTGATCTTTTCTTAATCTTGAACCGGTCTTGAAGATTTCTTAACAAGTTGTTTTTATCATATAAAATTTGACAACTAAAGAGTGCTTTAATCATTTTAGCACTTACAGTTGGAAGGGGGTTTAACCTTACGCTCCCGGGTGCAAAGGGTTATGTGTTAGGTTAAGTTTGACTAGCTCATGAATGAGTTCGCTATCGATAAACTGGGTGGTTTTTGTGCACTACCGACAAGGGGGATAGTGAGGTCTTTTGCACTTGCTTGGTCTTGCATGTGATGAGCGGCAATCAGTGTTAAAAGTGTACTAGACCCCGGTGATATTTCTAAATATGAATTGTATTGAAATGTAGACTTAAAGAGTAGGACTTGCATGTTCAGCATTTGACTCATGCATTCATTCATCCACTATCCACTCGGGCTAGTGGTGCATAACTAAATCATTATGTGCACCTTCGCAATGGCCATAATTTCAGTTAGGTACATGACTAACCTGAGGTCAGGAGTTTACCACATTGAGTCTAATTATCAAAATCAGGTATGAGACTGGTTTGGATAGAAGTCCCCTGTGATGAACCCCATGGCTTGCGATACCAAGTATTATCATCCCATCTACATAAACCAACTTTGTTATTTCTTTTTCATCGTATGCTCTATAGTGAAATATAGAATTTGATTATCTTGTACATGATAATTGGCTATTCACATGATTTATGATTGTTTGTCAAATTAATATGCCTAAAATTGATAACATGCATGGTTGACAATATGCATGTAGTTCTTTTGGATGTCTTTATAGGAGTGCACTGATAAGTCGTGTTTTACTCCCGGCACGCAGTGGACTCATGAGCTGTGGTTTGCTCAAGCAAATGATTTAACTTTTTAAGGATATGTTTAGTAGCATGGTGCATGCAGGAGATATAGGGGATTTGTTCTCTTCCCCTTCATTGTTAAGCTGGTGCACCACCATATGTGTGACATGTCGAATAGGTTCGTTTCTTGGATATGCATTAATACCGTGTATAAAATATGTAACCGCCTAATTAGATTAACTATTTAAAAAGAAAAGCTCCCCCGCCATGAGCTGGGTTTGGCCTTTAAGAATTTCGTTAACCATTCACAATGTCTAGCAAGTGGCAAGGAAGCTATCATGACCCGAGTTCAGGACTTAGGAAGTAGTAGGGGCTGGGTTCCGGATTTGGAGCGTGACACTAAATATCCATGAAGATCTTTAACATGCTATGTCTTTGCTTTGCTATAACACATGTCCTTTCCAATTGGGTTTTCCAAGAATAATCATAAATAGGACAACATTGCCCCCCACGTCGCTTTATCTTTGGTAAAAGGTAAATGCAATATTGATGTATTGTTTCACACAATTAATGAGACTGCTCATATGGACAAAAATATCATTTTCGGGCATTTCAGTTGAATTTGGCCATCTCGGTAAAAAAAAAAAATAATAAAAAAAAAATCAAATTCGACCATCTCGATCAAACTAGGCTGTCTTGGTCGAAAATGGAAAATTTGACCATCTTGGCCGAATTCAGTCGCCTTGGTCGAAAAATGATAAATTTGATCATTTTAATCAAACTTGGTCGTCTTAGTCTAAAAACGACAAATTCAACCATCTTGATCGAATTCGGCCGTCTTGATCGAGAAACGGCAAATTCAAATGTCTTGGTCAAACTCATCCATCTTGGTTAAAAAAAACTTATAAATTCACTCATCTTAGTCAAACTAAGCCGTCTTGATCATAAAATGGCAAATTTAACCATCTTATTCAAATTCAGCTATCTTGATTGAGAAATGATAAATTCGGTTGTCCTGGTCGAACTCGACCATCTTGATCAAGAGACATCAAATTTGACCATCTTGGTCGAACTCGGCCATCCTAATTACAAAAAAAAAGGGGCAAAGTCGCCCGTGACAATGGAGATTGTTGGTCAATCCATTCCAAGTAGGGCTTATGGTTGACCTAAGTAGTAATATGGATAAAAACTTGGCCTGGTACTTCCTTAACCATTTGAATAATTTGTTCATGATTCAAATGGCATGATTCAACCATTAGAGGTGGTTTACAGCCTACTTTAGTAGAGTTGTACACAAGTTGAGTTAGCTTGGTCATCTCACTCGACTTGACTCGAAAAAGCTCGACTCACCTAGGCTCGAAACTGAATTCAGACCAAGTTAAGCTGGTTTGTGAAGCTCAAAAAATTTTGAGCTGATTTCGAGCTTGCCTAAGCTCAACTCAACTCGGCTAGCTCAAACCCCAACTTAAATCGACTCAGATCGAATCAGCTCGAAGACTCAATTATTTTGATCTTGATGCTGCTCACCAGATGTTTGATAAAATGACTCGACCAAGTGTCGTTTCATTGACTGTTCTCATTTCAAGGTATTCTCAAAATGGGCATTCGATGGAAGATTGAAAACCCAAATCATGACAAAAAAAAAAAAAAACTTTACATTGTAGAATTGCCTTCATATCTTAATATTGATGCTACTCGCCGAGTGTTTCATGAAATGCCTACAAATTGTTGTTATTATTTTTTATTCATAGTGTAGGAGATTGAAGATGCATTATATGTGTTTGAGAAAATGTCTCATAGGCTTGAACTCAACTCGAGCTAGCCCAAGTTGTTCACCAACTGAACTGAGCTAGCCAGTCAGGCTCGAGGACTGAGTCGAGCCAAATTCAAGTTGAGTTTAGCTGCTTGCCGAGTTGAGCCGAGCTAAGCTATGCTAAGCTCGAATCAGTTTGACTTGCGTATAACTCTACTAACTAGTTTTGTCTCATGGTGGATTCTCAAGGAAGGGCTGCACCCCAGGTATACCCTGGTTTCCTTCTTTAGTAATATTCTGGTTCCAATCGCCTAAACCCAATAAGTGGCAGAAGATTTCATACTTCCTGTACTAAAAGAGGCATATTCCACTGTGAAAGATGTACCCATACTGTCGATTGTGGTGTTGGTGCCACGGGTATTTTTTTGACAAAAAGAGCCATCATCCGATTCATATTTTCGCATGATTGGCCATCTATCAACCTAAAATATCAACCCGAACTCGTGACTGTTCGGCGATATGCTGAATTCCTCATTGCATATCGAGCATTCCAACCAACATAATCTCAATAGGATCCATTGGGTATCTTGCATTCACTCAACTTTCATACTAGCTCATGTCAGCCAAAATTATTGCACAACCGATGCACAATGAATAATTATGGCAACCAAGTAGTTTGTAGTCCCACCGGTGTAGACACCCCACCCAAGTTAATAAGATGATTAAGTTTGAATTGATGGATGGTCAACCAAACCCCAATCCTAAACCTTAAACCCCTAGAAGCCTAAACCCTAGGAACCCTAATCCCAAATCCTAAACTTAACCCAGTCGGCCAAACCCTAAACCCTAGGAACCTAAAACCCAAGAGCCTTGAATCAGCTAGACAAGTCAACTCACCCAATCAAGTTATTGAGTTAACTCACCTGGTCAGCCTACGCAATCCAACAACACAGTTAACTCACCTAGTTAAGCCTAAAATCAAGCCTGAACTAAAGCTCAATCGAAGAAATATGCAAAACCTCAAACTAGCAACCTTCATAGTAGAGCGTCCACATGCTTGGAGGAGGCTTCCTGCCAAATCCAAGAATCCAAGTGAGGATCGGCGGCAACCAGCTTGTTACCTACCACGTGACACTCCCCCTCTTTGGGGTGACGTCCCTCAAGAATGTGAAATCTCCCTTTTTTAAAACCTAAGTGTGCGGTTGATGTGTATTTACTCTAATGCCCATTTCCTTACACAAAATTATACTTTTACCACCTCATCCAACCCATGAGATGATGCCATATGACAATCTCCAATCCTAATCCTTCAACCACCTTTTTTTCCCTGGGATTACCAGCAATTACCAGAAAACTGAGTTTGGAGGCTATAAATAGCCCCCTCCCCTTCTCATTTCAAGCATCCATTACATCCAGAAGCATTAGGCTTTCAAGGAAGCATCCTTCCTCATCCCTTAGGGCTTTAATCATTCAGCCATCCCTCCACTAAGGAGAATAAGAGTGAGAGAGAGACTCCAATCCTAGTCAAGCTTAGCCTAGCTAGAGTCCAAGCATCTTGAGCGACCTAAGTTCAAATCTGAGCCACTTAATTTAGCCTTGTGATACTACTGTTCATTCGATTGTTCAAGTTTCAATTAGTTTCATCAAATCAGAGCATTAACATCGTGGAACGCTCATTCCCTTCTCAACCTCCTTGCTCCTCATATACATCATCATTACATTCCATTTTATCATTTTCTTGCATCTAACTAACGGGCGTATGCTTTGAGGCTTGCCGATATAATTGGAGTTGGTCTACTAAAAACCTTAGCTAGTTAACCGTCGTTTTGTCATATACATTGCATTCCATCATTTTCTCATATCTGATTGGCGGATGATTGCTTTGCGGCTTGCCAATATAATCAGAGTAGGTCCACCAGAAACCTTAGCTAATTAGTCGTCATTTTATCATAAGCATCAATATACATCATCAAGCATCCCATACATCCCATTTTTACATACTTTGGAACCTACGCTCGATCATTTCAAACGTATGCTCTGTGGCTTACCGATATAATCAGTTCCTACCCATAAAAAATTTGAATCGATCAATCACCATTGCCATTGCATCGCATTACATTTTCTGTATGCGAGAACTAATCCTATTTCTCATAAATTAGTCAAATCTTGTAAAGTAGTGACCGTATATCTGTATGGGCAACGTGAGTGCTTAACACCTTCCCTCTCTGTAATTGTGATACCTTACTCGGAATCTCTGAAACACAAACTTACGAGTCATCTTAGGGTTAAGGATATTTGGGTTCTCAATCCTAAGCATTTCTAGAGAGTCTAATCGATTGTAGGATCATAATTATTGGTTAGTGGTGACTCTAGTAAAATATAATACCCTTTTAATCCCAAACAAAAGCCCTCGATTGAGGCAACCAGTGGAAAAGATATTCGATCTCATGTCCCCCGAGAACTCCCTCCAGCGTCCACAACCGAGCGTGCTAAAAATTGTTGGTCACTTGATCTATTTTCTATAATACGGGTGTGTTAGAATCGATACAACAACTCGATCCAAACTGATCAACGTTTACCCCAAATGCCCAAATAAGCAAATACGTCCAATATGAATGTATATGACCAAATTCTGATAAGATCAGTCGCTTACTCAGCCACTTGCAGAAGTTTATAATGATCAGGCATAATTAGAGGGTAGGGTTCTTCCTCCGAAGATGAGTTACTTTGTGCCTTCCATGAGAAAAGGACTTTTATAATACTAGTACAAATCAAATAAAAGAGAAAATAAAAACTCACAAGTGGTCACTAGGAGCAACTACAAGAATGTATTTCTTGAAAAAACTGCTTGATATTGGATAAAACAAATCTAACGTATGAGCATAGACTTGTATTTGAACTAAAGATTATGGCTAAGAAGTACCTCTACTGCTAGGATAAGCTGAGATAAAAGATAAAGTGATAGATTTGGTTTATTGATTGTTGTGTTGGATTGAGTGGGGTTTTCTCTGTTGGATTCCTCTGCTATTTATAGAGTTTTGTTGCAGCTTATTCTTTTATATTTTTTTTCTATTACTGCAACGGTTATGTTAGTTGAAAAGTCTTTCTAGATCCATCTCTTATCTAGGTCATTTTTTTGTTACGTTTCTTTTCACGAGGGTTCATCTTCTGCCGACAAAGACTTTGTTCTGTTTCTGGATGCCTCTCGGCTACTTGTTCCGCTTTGGAATGTCTCTTGGTTGCTCGTTCTACTTCCATACACCTCTCAGCCGCTTGACCACTCTCTCCATCTTTCCATTTCGAGCACTTGATGGAGCCTCTCGACCGCATTTTGCTCTCGTGCTTCTCTCGACTACTCGGTCTAAGTTGAACACCTCTTGGTGGCTAGGCCTACTTTTAAACCTCTTGGCCGCACCTCCTGAATGCCTTTTGGTCACTTAATTTGCTTTTAAATACCTTTCCAACTACTCCTTATCTTATAATGCCGTCAACTTTGATTATGTAAAATTACTCAAAGTATTCTTGAAGATTTTTAGGATGACATATCTTTCCCTTAATATAACACTATCCCTTTCAATTGGGTTTCCAAAAATGGTGAAAGATGGTATAACAAAAATCAAGTAGATTCAAAACTCAACCGGTCCTGACTCCGAAAATCAGGTCGATTCAAAAGTCAATAGGGCCCACTGGGTTGGAAACCCACGGTTTGCACACTACACCAAAATTGTCATTTAGGAACGGTTTTAAACCAAAATTCTGGACGTTCCAGATATGCGATTTTGGTGTAGTGGCAAGATTTTTGGTGCACGCTAAAGTAAAGTTCCTGATTTGTATCCCATTTGTTTTTTGTTTTTGTTTTTCTTTTAATTGTTTCACCTTCATCCTGATGTGATTCACCTTGTGAACGGGTGGGTTGAATGGTCCTGTGAAGATCTGGTGAGTGTTTTTGTCTCTACATTTCTCCTTTTGTGTAGCCTAAAGTTTCGGATCGAGCATCACGGCCTAACGTGGTCTGGCGGTAGTTAGATACTAGACATCACGTGGGGCCACATAGCTTTTTCTATTGCCGGCGCCTTATAAGGACGGATGCTTATTTTTTAATCGATAATTAGATGGATGCTTACCTGGTCAAGACGGTTCTTTCTCTATTATTATATATATTTTTATAAGTATTGCTTCCACTTCTTTCTTCTCCTTCTTCTTTTTCCATCAAGATGATGGTGGTTGATCTTCTACTTCACTTTTTAATCATCTATTTCCAGATCACCGATTAAAAGGAATAGGATTGTCCCACTGTTAAGGAGGTGGCTTTTGATGAATGGTCCATCATGCATCGGGGCACTACATGTGACGAGTATGATCATAGGATTTCCTATAAACATAAGTTTTTTTTAATGGAATAAAAGCTAATCAATCAGTTCTACAGGGAATTAATTAATAATTCCAGGCCTTACATGTGAATGTTCTCCACCAGTCAAAAATAGCACCACATATACATCCTTAGACCTGAGCATGTTCCTTGATTTGAGGGCCTGAAACAAAGACATGGATATCCCTGTGGCACCACATGGCCCAAGATCCGTGGGGCCCATGATGATGTATGTGTTTTATCCATGCCATCCGCCCATTTTGCCGGTTCATTTTAGGGTTGATCCCAAAAATGATGTAGATCCAAAGCTCAAGTAGATTACACCACAAATAAATAAATAAATAAATAAATAAATTTAAAAAAAATAGTGTGGATTAAACGCAATAGCCTAAAAGTTCTCTGAGCTCACTACAGTTCTGGATCAAGCTTATATTTTTGTTTTCCCTTCACCGAGTTTTGTGTGACTTTATGAGCCGGTTAGATATGAAATAAAACATCAAAGTGGGCCTTAGAAAGTTCTCAGAGATGCAATTCAATACCCACTTATTTTTTTCATTTTATTATTTATTTATTTATTTATTTGTTATTATTATTTAATTTTTTTTTGGTGCTGTCTAATTGGGATCTGTATCTATATCAATTTTGAGCTCATGCCCTTAAAATGAGCTGAAAAAATGGATGAACAACGTGGATAAAACATATATTTTACCCTGGCCCCACAGTTTGGTCCACGTCATCCCACAGGGATACCCCAATGGCGGGTGACACAGGCAATCCACTTC
Source organism: Magnolia sinica (assembly GCF_029962835.1). Classification (NCBI taxonomy): domain Eukaryota; kingdom Viridiplantae; phylum Streptophyta; class Magnoliopsida; order Magnoliales; family Magnoliaceae; genus Magnolia; species Magnolia sinica. The sequence goes on along the minus strand of NC_080574.1, from coordinate 103,761,572 downwards.
CTGTACGATCCTTTGGTCCTCACTCAGTAAATCCGGACCCTTAGTTTGATGTGCGGCCATGTGATGCTCCGCATGCCTAAAAATCCACCCTCTGAGATATTGTAACCCGGACGCGGATTTCCTGCGAAAGCCTTTCGCAGGAAGTACCTGCGCAAGGATTCTTGGTGGGGCCCATCACCATGTTTGTGGGACATTTACCCCGTTCATCCGTTTGGTGAGATCATTTTAGAAAATATGACCAAAAATGAGTTGTATCCAAAACTCAAGTGGGCCACACGAGAGGAATCAGTGGATATTCAGTTAGAACCGTTGAAACATTCTTGTGGCCATAAAGCTTTTCTTCGGGCTAAATTTTTAGTATTTTCACTTCATCCCAGTGGTAAAGACCTTATAAACGGTTTGGATGGCATATAAACATCAAGATGGTTCCCAGGAAGGTTTCAATGGTAGGTATTTCTTTCCCCAAAATTTCCTCTCGTCTGGTCCAGTTGAGTTTTGGATCCACCTAAAATTTTATCACTTGTACTAAAATGAGCTCTCCAAACAGATGAACGGGCTAGATGTCCAACAAACATGGAGGTGGGCCCCACCCAGTACCCTTACGCAGGAAATCCGCGTCTAACCCTATCCGTTGTCTGCAAGTCAACGGTTAAAAAGTGGTGCACCGACTGTCACATTTAATAGAGAAAACAACAAAGCTTGGGTGGGTAGGATCTTGCAGTATAGGAGAATTCAACCAAGCAAATACTGTAGCTGTGTCCATCTACACCGCCTGTTGCTTGTAAACACCCTGTATCACAATAAGTTCCTCCCTCGGAAGTTATCCGGTTTGTTTGTTCATCTGTTTTGTTAGATCGTATTAAGACATGAGCCCAAAAAAAATCAAAAATCAAAAAATCAAAACTCCAGTCATCCACGCTGAAAATTATAAAGAAATGCCTAGCATTGAAACTACTGGTGTTCATATTTCATCCAAACTGTTCATAAGTTCATTCTGAGTGAGATGAACAGGAAAACAAAATTTTTGGCTTTGTCTAAAGCTTCTATGGCCCCGTGAGTGTTTTAATACTTGACATTCAATCCTCACTACTTTAGTGGTAGGGCACACTTTGGATCTTCCTCATTTCTAAGCTCATGTCCTAACATGATATGGAAGGATGGATGGATGGGGAACATTTCTCAACTACATTACAGTGGCTCCACTCATAGGCAATCCACATCCATTGCTTGTGCTTGTTGGGCTCATCGGTTTGTTCATGGCATTTAATTTGTCCATCAAAGTTCACCGCCATAAATTATACTAACCATTATGTGGGCCACCACTTGAATTTGGAAATTTTTGAATCTCTATATTAAGTTCTATGTTATGGACCAACTGATGAATGAATGGGCATGATTTGTTTGGGGCTTCACTTTTTCCCGGTGGGAAAACCGTGCTGGACCGATTGGATGCTATACACACAACCATTGTATTTTACCAGGAAGTAGAGATGCATACATAAATTTTTTATTAATTAATGTGTGGTTCATGGTACCTAAGGTGTAGGTTTGGCAATGGGTAGTGTCAACCCACGGCCAATCAACAGGTGAGTCGTGGCTCTCGCTGGCCCTGCCAGACCGAACCGGAACCCCATCACCACATCGTACTTTCTGGCCCTCCAATCATCCATGACATGTGTTCCTCTTTCCCTCCACGACGTTGTAGATGTGAAATTAACTTCGACCTTCAAATCTCCTCTTTCATGCTAGGCCTACGGCCAAAAATAACAGCCAGTTTCACTACTCAGGTGGGCCACACCACAGGGAACAATAGATATGGGCTGACAAGGCAGCGTAGGTTTCTGTGTCGAGACAGCGTGGTGTATATCTTTCATTGAATCCCTATACAAAAATCTGCCTTGTCCAAAACTACGAATCCGGATCCTCTTCTTGCCGCGAGTAGGAAAATCAGGACGCGGGTTGGCTACTGACAGGTTGAGTAGCGAGACTTGCTACTCATGTGACGTCACCGAGTTTTGTGGGTTCCACCATGGTGTATGTGTTGTATCCACACCGTCCATCCATTTGGATAGATCATTTTAGGGCGTGATCCAAAGAATGAGGCGGATCAAAAGTTGTAGTGGACCCACCGCAAAAAATAGTGGAGAGAGCAACGCCCACAGTTGAAACCTTCTTAAAGTCCAACGTGATATTTATTTGAGATCTAACATGCTCATAAGTTAACACAAACATTTAAAAAAATAAAATAAAATAAAATAAAAATAAAAATAAAATGGAAAACACAAATATCAGCTTGATAAAAAAGTTTTGTGGCCATTAGAAGTTTTTAATGGTGGGCATCACTCTCTCCACGGTTTTCTGTGGTAGGGTCCCCTCGAGCTTTAGATCTATCTTTGGGTCATGACCTAAAATGGTTTCTTCAAATGGATGGAAGGTGACTATGAAGCAAATTCAGATTCATGGCAGTTGTGGTGACTGGTGTCACACGGTTTATAACATTTTAGTAAGGGATTTTGATATTATTACTGTTGATGTCAAAATCTGGATGACTCCCCGCTCTGATTCACGAACTTCGAATCACTTCAATGTTGATGACAAAATCTGGACGACTCCCCGCTCTGACTCGTGAACTCCGTATCACTCCAGCTCCTTGTTCCTGCACACTCGCAATGAGTAAAGGAGACCCTGGTCTAAGCAGGGGACCCTCCGATGCCTAAGTTAGGTCAAGGGAATATAGGTCTAAGTTGAAGAGTAGAGGAAGAGTACAAGATGTTGCATACCTGTAGCAATAGAGTCTTCATTATATTTCTACTTGATCATCGACGGACTGGGTCTGTTAATCTCGGCACGATTCGTTCAATCAGTGGGATTTTCGGATCGTGGGGATATTGCCCGCAATTTAGGGATCATGTAGCGTATCGTGCGTATCTGTGGGTGAGGTAATCGGTCATGCCTACTTAAGGTAGTTTCTCATTTTAACGCATGAAGCATCTGCATTCTTACCTGGCCTCGGCTCGGGACTTCTAGTCAAGAAGGCCCTGACTAATGTGGACATAGGCCTTCACTGTTGGTTTGTTAAACGTGGATTGTGTCATGAGTTTGAGCCAAGCACCGGTCTAGATGGAATGTGGACTTGGCTTTATTCATCTTTCGAGCATTCTAGAGGTCTTCCCTCCTAGCTCCGAGGCGGGTCGGCAGATTTGTCCGGTCGAATTGAATTTTCCTGCAACTAATGCAAGTGATTGACTTATTCGTTTTTGGTCGGGACTGCCTGTAACTTTTGACTTGAGCTTCAAATTGTCTGTCTTGGATCACTCCGAACTGACTACTAGCTTCGGATGCGACTGAGACCAAACTGAGAATTCTTCCTTTCCTTCAGCAGCATTGTCCATTCGGACTACTTGTTATGCATCTGATCGGATTAATGTGCTGTGGCTCCTAGGATTTGAAAGGGTTCGCATCTTCCCATAACAATTACCATTGAGGTATGGTAAAAATTTATAAATGAGTGGAAAGTTTTAAATATTTCAAGGGTAATTTGACAGGTTAAAAAAAAAAAGAAGACTAAATTTCCCTCATCCTTGGAACTTGGTGTCTGTACAGAGCTTTTTTTTTTTTCTTTCTTTCTTTTTTCTTCCTTAGGCTTCTTCTTAATTTTTAAAAATAATTTCGAGTGACCCACCACCATTCCTTTCGACTGTATTTTCCAGTGTATGTCTATCGTCATCAACTTCTTTAGCATATGGGCAAGCCACTGACATGTAAAAGACATTTTAAATGAATTCTTTATTTCATTTTTTTAGAATAACATTTTCTTACATATGGAAGCCACTTTTGGTTGTGGACAGAGATGGATGTTAGTGGTTGTTGTTGTCATGGGAAGAGAATAGGGGTCGAGGTTGACATGTGAAAGGTAGATATAGTTATGTGGTAAGAGTAAGGTTTTCATGTTATAAGAGTCATGGTTATAATGTGGTAGGGGTCGAAGTCATGGTTGCAATGTGTTAAAGGTATAGGTTTTCATGTTATAAGGTTCAGTGTCTAACATGGTAAGGTTCGAGGTTGTAACGTAGTAAAGGTCGAGGTTGTCATGTGAAGGGTCATGGTTGCAATATGGTAAAGGTCGAGGTTGTCATGTTATAAGGGTCAAGGTCATGATTGTAACGTAGTAATGGTCGAGGTTTTCATATTATAAGCTTATAGTTGTAACGTGGTAAGGGTTGAGGTTGTAACATGGTTAGGGACGAGGTTTTCATGTGAAATGTAGATATTATTATATGATAAAGGTGGAGGTTTTCATGTTATAAGGGTCATGGTTGTAATGTGGTAAAGGTCGAGGTCCTGGTTGTAATGTGTTAAGGGTCGAGGTTGTCACGTTATAAGGGTTGGGGTCGTGCTTGTAACATGGAAAAGGTCAAGGTTGTAATGTGGTAAGAGTCGAGGTTGTCATGGGTAGTAGTTGTAATGTGGTAAGGGTCGAGGTTGTCATGTTATAAGGGTCAGGGTTGTATTTATAATGCGGTAATGGTCGAGGTTGTAACATGGTAAGGGTCGAGGTTGTGATGTGTCAAGTGTTGCGGGTTCTGCCATAGGTTATGTGTTGAATCAACTTCATACATTGAATTCATAATTTAATTTAACCTCATAGGCCAAAAAATGATTTACATTCAAAAACTTTATGGCCTCCAAAAAGTTTTTAATGGTAAGTTTTCAATCTCACTACTTTCAATGGTGTCATCCATATGAGCCTTTAATATCCTTCATTTTTGGACTCGTGCCCTAAAATAATCTTTCAAAATCGATGGATGGTGTGGATAAAATATATACATCACAGTGGGCCTCAAATAACCATCCATCTTTAGATAGGTTTTGTTATGTGATCCACGCCACGTCACATTATATTTACGTGGATTTCGAGAGAAGCTTTTTGGAGGCAGTTTTTACTACCTTAAGATACGTTGGGCCCACCATGATGTTTGTAGGAAATCCACTCCATCCATTCATTTAGGAAGATCATGTCAAGACATGATACAAAATTGGACAAATTTGAAACTTGGATGGACCACACGACTTAAAATACTGGAAATGAATTGCTTATTTCAAACTTTTCTAGGCTCCACTATGATGTTTATATGTAATTCAAAATGTTCATAAAGTTGCCCAAATGGTCATAAACTCCTTATCATGGGGATGGACTAAAAGAATAAAAATATTAGCCTGATCCAAAGCTTTTGCAACCCCATAAATGTTTCTACCTTAGGCGTATGATCTCCACTGCTTTCGGTTATGTGGCGCACTTGAGCTTTGGATGTACTTCATTTTTGAGCTCATGTCATGAAATGATTTGAAGAAATATGTGAATGGTGTGGATTTCTCACAAACACCATAGTGGGCCTCACATTGTTTACCTCATCCGAACCCCTCCGCATCCACCGCACACTCTCATAGAGCAAAAAGCTGTCAACGGTAATTTGGTCCCAACTTTTTTTTTTTTTTTTTTTTAAGGTATCAGGTGACTAAGTAGGGCATTTATTTAATCCTTCTAATATCTGGGCATTTAAGAATGCCACCGTGCTTATTTGGTCAAAATCCCATTTAATAATCCAACTGCAAATTCAAAAGTCTTTGTAAAAACTAAAAAGCAGAGGGAAGAGACTATTAGTCATCACCATATTTTAAGCGGTGGTATCTTGTCCACCGTTCACGTGTCAATCATCTAAAAATTATATAGACCGTCCAATCTTCGGATGGTCTTAACTAATAGTATATTGGTTCTTATATGGAAAAAGAAAATCTAAACTGTAGCAATAAAAGACAGTCGAAAATATTGGTCCACTCGTATGTAAGGGTGCAACTTGGGCAGGTTGGGTCCGATCGAGGGTAAACTCAAGCCTAATCTGACCTCGAGAGTACCCACTCTCAACCACTTCCCAAACTCAAATTCCAACCTGAGGTGCCTAACCCAAATCCAACCCAGGGTCATCTACGTTCGACCCAACCTATCTCAAGTACATGTTATTATTTTCAACCCGAGCTAACTCAACCTAAATTTGCTCAAACTGAACCAAGCGCCGGACCCAACCCAACCTGAACTGGGTTTGGGTCAACTGGGTTCGGGTTAACCCGACCCCAAGTTGCAGCCCTACCCTTGGGAGAGAGAATCTCTCTCCGTGTGGGTTCCACACTTCGTATGCATGTAAACAAAAATTAATAGCGCAGATCAGATTTGGGCTTTGATACCATGAACATTTAAGATATTTTAGATTATCTTTTCTCAACGCCTTATAAGTTAATCAAACTGATTACAACGAGCAAATCGTATCCTTTGATTATTATTATTATTCTTTTAAATTTGAAGTTGCAGAGCTTTGAACATTTGTGGTGGTCCTGGGCATTCATGAAATGATGGGCCTTGTGTGGAAGAAACACTATTACTGGCTATCTACTCAGTGGTTAAAAATTCAATTGCTATCATTATGAACTAAATGCACGAATGAAATGATTTATGATTATTGATGCATAAATTTTGACGTACTCCTTATACCACTTGAGACCTGCTGGAGAAGATAAGGATGGAGACCCTGGATGCAGTAGAGGACCCTCCGATACCAAAGTCAGATAGGCAAGATAAGTTTAGTAGAAGTAAAGTTTTTGGGGTGTGTTTTTTCAATTAGATTGTGTGTACCTTTCACCATTAAGAATGCTCTATTTATAGTTGAAAGAGGGCAGTGGTGTAGAGGACAATATCCTTATTTAGCCTGAGTATATTGTAGAGGGATTCATATCCTGATCATGTAGCAGGTATCTCCCAAGATTCTTGGTTGAGATCTCAGGCAAATCTGTGTTGCAGTCATCTTCCAAGATCCTCGACTGGGATCTTGGGTAGGTATAGTCGGAACCAAGTCGGAATCAGTAGAAGCATGTGGTAGGAGGTCGAGCTTGCGAGTTCGACGTAGCTTATAGGGTCATTCCGAATGGTGGCTTACCGACTTGGCTTTTCTAATGAGTCGTGGTCGAGTTTTCCCTTGACATTAAGCAGATTACCAACTTGCCGACCTGCCCTTGGGAGTCGCTCTTGAGTGTCGACACCGAGCTCTTTTCCTTAGTAAAATATAAATGAAATCGGGGATGACTATCCTCTTCATCCTACCATATGGGGTAAGGTATTGCCGAGTGTAGCGGTTCGGAGTCTTACCTCACGCAAGGCCGTGCCTCGGGAGACCTTACTTAGAGATGTTGCTCAGAAATGTATGGGACTATGGAAGGGCTCGACATCTGATGGAAGTGGGGAGACTTCATCTTTTAATGGCCGAGCTCAAGCAGTATGTCCTTTCATTGGCAGATGTTCATCATTTTCTGGCTATTGAGGAGTTCCTTGGTCATGACTAGCGTTAACTGATCTTCTTGTGTTGTGCATGTATATTCGAGTTGGCCTCTTCTCAATGGCCAGTTTATTTTTACCCATAATAATAAGCCCCCTACTTTTGAGCTCGCACAGCGGGCTCTTGAACTTAGTCGGAGTCGGACATTCTTGCACAGGGGGAGTCAGGCCTACTTGTCATTAATGCAAAATAAGGCGGCATGCACAAGAATCGGGACGTATCTGCAATCATGATGTGGCACACTAGCAGTAACATGCGTCGGCTCAAGGTCACATGCGCTGGCAGCACGCCTGTTCGGCTCCTGGCTTATGGGGTGTTGATGCGTGGCATCTTTTGGAGAGTCGATATGTTCACCAAGTGGGAGGGCTCCACATGTCAGAGCACGGGCTTTGAGGAGTTTTTTTGGCTGCCACATTACCTATGGGCATTGAATGCTCGTATGGACGAGTTTCCTATAAAAGGGGGGAACCCTAATCATGCAAGAGTTATTTGCCATCTTGCTTCTCTACTTCTCTCTACCCCAACTCAACTTAGGTGATTTCCGTTGATCCCAAAGGCCTTCTTCGGTGAGATCAATTTTCCCCACCTCTTCTTTTTCACTTTTGTTCTGGACCCTTAGTTTCTGATAGTCATTCTTGTAAAAAAATGTCAAATCCATCAAACTAGTGGGGGGAATCATTTTAGCGCGATGGACAGCCAGAGGACTTGGATCTTCTTGAGAATTCTCCATCTCCTTTGGTGATGATAAGTGATAGGGACTTCCAAGCGTCCAACGGACTGAACGGCCTATGGAAGCTGTCCAGTCTGCCGCTGAATAAGAAGAGACCGGCCTAATTGGGTCGACGTTGAAGGAATCTAACCTGGTGTAGATCAGGTCAGAGTACCACATTCCGAACTTAGTGGCAAAATTCCAAGTGAGCCTCAGGATGACGAGGTGGCCATATTCCTGGTCACCCTTCAGTGTGGCTTGAGGCTCCCTCTCCATCGCATAGCTAGGGAGGTCCTCTTGCACTTGGAGTTAGCTACTGGGCAAATAATCCTAAACACATGGAGGGCCTTGGTGGGGTCGTTCATTCTTTGTGCCGAGCTCAAACAACCCAAGCTGACCACGAACGAATTTCTCCACCTATACTAGGTGAAGTTTAACCCATACAATGAGGGTTAGTATTACTTTTCAGCCTGGTCGCACATGGGCAAGGACATTATCACGGAAGTCTCGACCTCGAACAAAAACTGGGCGTCAGAAAATTGGGAGGCTCCAGTAGCTTCCAGGCTACGTCCTCAAGTTACGACCTATTTTGCCCAACCGGGTCGGGTATATCTGAACTAACCTTTTTCTTAGCTTATTTTTTCCTTTCTCATTTCTAACTATAGTTGTCTTTGGCAACTCTACCTAAGTATCCTTCTAGAGTGAGTGAGTTGGAGTGCAACCGAATAGCTGAAGCGAGGTTGGTGGACACCAAGTAAAGGTTTTGGAAGCAGCTAATCATGCTCGAACTACTTTATAAATGAGGTCTTGCCCTGTCCATATTGGGTAAACCCTGATACATAGTCAAAAATCATTTTATATATTTTTTTCTATTGCTGACCATTCCTTTTTTTTTTATATACAAAGATGACAGACCAAGCTTCTTCCACCAAATGAGCTCGGGTTCCCTCTGGTGCTGAGCTGGCTCAGAAGAAGCCTTCAAAGAGGAGGGCGATCACCCCTCCCAAGACAACAAGGGGAAGTCGAGATCGGGCTTGGACAAGCCCGCGAGGGGGCAGTCGAGCTCGGCTGCTGGCGAGGGGAGCACTTCAGCCGCTCGTGGCCCCACCGTCACAAACCCGCCATCAGCTTTGAGGCAGTCGATATTGGTCAACAGGAGGCCATCTCAGTGAGAGAGGCCGCCCTCGTCACTGAATCCCAACCCTCTAAGGCTCGAGCGGAGTCATCCTCCGAGATCCAGACGGGCAGTTCGTTTAGTGGGCAGAGAGACGAAGCCCAGGGTGGGGCTGGCTCTTCTTACACAGAAGGTCTCCTACCGTGGATAGCTTAGCATGTCCCCAATGCTGATATTACTGAGGCGATGGCTGTTGACCTCACTCAAGCCGTCGTCCAAGTGGTCGCTTTTTTCTATAAAGTATTACTCTATTCTTTCCTTGTGGTTTCTTTCGTACTTGAATTTTTTCTGATGCGAATATCTTTTTCAGTTCAACCATGTTCTTCTGAACTTCCTTCGCAGATTGATATGTGTCAGGATGGAGTACGAGGAGGCAGAGGTAGGCCTTGCAAGCTAGGCGATCGAGGCCGAGAAACTTCGGTCTGCTCTGCAGAAGTCTAAGGAGGAGCATGTGGCTCTCAAGCCTCAGACCGAGGAGGCTCATAAGGAGAGAGAACAAATGAAGGTCAAGCTAGATGTGGTTCGATCACTTCTGAAGGGTGCCCAGACGAACGCCACCAAGTGGAAGGCTGACCTGGCTAAGATTAGGGTCAGCTATATGGCAAAGGCATCCACTCGACAACCCGAGGAGTGGCAGTCGATTAGTTCAAGGCCTCCAAGGAACTGGCTGAGTAGAAAGAACTCATGTTTAATTACCGGTATGAAAAATGCCTTAAGGATGTCAAGGAAAAATATCCCGAGCTTGACCTCAGTAGCCTTGAGGACAACCATGTCAAGAGCTCAACATCGCCGAAAGCCGAGCAACCGACCTCTGCGGAAGCCAAGCGGACCCCTTTGGGGGACTATCCTCTCTTATACTCATGTAATCACTCTTTTATCAATGAAAAGATACTTTTTGTAGCAATGGAATTCTTTAAATGGATTTTGGCAAGTTGGTTTGCCCTTTATCGACCATAGTGATAGGGCGAGCATATTAGTCGGGTAGGAGCATTGGGATGAGCTCTTGAGCTCTTCCTTTATTTAAGAAAACTTTTCCTTTGTAGAATAGATGGACAAGCTGCAATGATCCCTTCATAGAGGGCCAAGTAGTTTGCTTAGGAGGATTATTTTCTCTTGTACTAAGAGATCCTCATTGTAGATCACCCAATCTGAGTAGCATTATTAATTAGTGGTCTGACTTCTTCTTTAAGGGTCAGATGACTGGTGAGGACCGTTTCTTCCTTGCACTAATAGAAGTTCTCAATAGGCCATGTAGTTGAACCAATTAAAATCTAACCTCTTCTCTAAGGGTTGGATGATTGGTGAGAGGATAGTTTTCCCTTGTATTAAGGGAAGTCCTTAGTAGACAATGTAGACCGATCATTGTAGACAGAGTATAATTAAAAATTTCCCGACCTCGGAATTTTTATTGCAGATTCTAAAGAATACATGTAGATACCGACCTGGTAGGTCAATTATTGTAAATTCTGAACAGCAAACATGTAGATTTTGACCTGAGATTTGGTCGGTCTTCACGAGTAGTAGATCTTCAAATGTTCAGTGTTTCATGAATGCATAGAGGCCGTTTATTAGTGCTTATGCTTAAGCACATTTATGATTGCCATATTTCGTAGTCCTATGAGGAGAACAAGCACTCATGAAGATATTCTTTGACAACTCATGAACATATATGAATCGACTCGATCAAGCATCTCAAGGAAGACTCAACATCTCAAAGCTTCAATGTACATGGGTTTGAAGATCGGAACACTCCTTATGAGTCAACCATTAAGTAGTATAATCTTAGATTGACCTTAGGTTAGGTGTATGTCACATACCGTTATAATGATAATTTTTTATGTAAGAATACACGCATGTTAGGCCAGCCTAATATCTGGTTCGACCAGCCTAACTTCTTTCGGCTAACCTTACATAATTCGGGCAAGTTTACAAATTGGTCAAATTTTTTACGGTAGGTTCGACTAGCCCAACTATGTTCGGTCAAGTTTCTAACGTGCAAATCTTTTTAGATCTTAAAGAGATTCGGCCAGCCCAACTATGTTCGGTCAAGTTTCTAACGGGCAAATCTTTTTAGATCTTAAAGAGATTCGGCTAGCCAAACCTTGGATTTGGCCAGCCGAATCTGGGCTTGGGCCATCTGAATTTTTGAAAGATCTTATCCTGTGAAATCCAAGTGTCGTTGGAACGCAATCATTGGAATTCGGCCAGCTGAACCAACACTCAGGCTAGCCAAATTTCCAATTCCTTTGGCTATAAATAAAGGCCTTCTCTCATTCATTTATACAACGAAATTCAGTGAGAAACCTCCTATAAGAAAGACAAAAAGCCAGGCCCTTCTTAAGCTATTATGGGGTAATTTTAATCTTCCGTTTAAGCTTATTTTATACTCTTTCTCAAGTTACTTTATTTGTTATTAATAGAGTGATCTAAACTCTACTTGAGATCTAGAGAACGGAATTTGCAACACCTAGGGTTTTATTTATATTGAATGTACAATAGATCCCTATATTCTTTTGGGCTGAACTCATATACAACTTTATCAATATCCTAAGAAGAAGATCGCTACAATCAGGCTACAGTAATATCTTCGACTCCTTACTTGAAGATAAGTACTGTATTTACATTTATTTTAATTTGGATTTTTTTGAGATAACACAGAAATCTCAGCGGGTTTGTTTGTGCTGATCTCGTGAAAATCACGAAGTGAGTTTTGTTGTAATAGCCCGTGAAAATCACAAGAACTGTATAAGGTTGTTAAGGTAACCCTATGAAAACCTTGAAATAGTGAAAGCTAAAATTACGAGGGTAGTAATTTTGGAAGTGGAGTAGGTGTGGGTTTAAGCATCGAACCACTATAATTAGTTTGTGCATTGTAGTGATTGTTTTTATTATTTATATGTTTATCCTGTAATTGATTAACTCTTGCTAATTTTGATATTTTGATTTCAATGATGTCGTGAAATAAGGTTGTCCTGCCTAAATCTTTTAGGTGAAGGTTTTCTTACAAACTATTTGATATCAAGAATTCAATACTCTAAGCAATTGAATATAATTATTTTATTATTCCACATTGTATCAAACTAGTTGGCATTGTTCTATTCACCTCGCCTCTAGGACATATATAGCTCATCCTTTCAAGTGGTATCAGAGCAAGGTTGCTCTTTTGGGGATTAACATCCTAGATCTAGGTCTAGAGCTATTAGAATGTCAAATTTCGATAGTCTGTCCATTTCTAAGCCACCTCCCTTTGATGACTCAAAGTATTCTTATTGGAAAGCAAGGATGAGGATTTTCCTCAAGTCCATTGATGAAAGTGTGTAGCAAGCCACCATGACCCAATGGATCCCTCTAATGATGGAAGTAGTGGCTGAAATGGAACCACGTCCATGAAAGAAATCACTTATACTTTTTAGACGACAACTCAGAAAAGTGAAAGTAGTACCAATGCAAAAGCACTTAATGTTATTACTTGTGCTTTATCACCAGATGAATTCAAAAGAATCATTTCTTGTGATATAGCAAAACAAGCAAGGGATATTCTCTAAATGACACATGAAGGGACTAACATTGTAAAAAAATAAAATAAAATTCTAAGATTTAAATCCTCACAACAAAGTTTAAGGAAATCCATATGGAAGAAAATGAATCATTCATAGACTTATATACGAAACTAAATGACATTGTTAACTCTATGTAAGGTCTCAGAGAAAAATTTCATGAAAGCAAAGTGTGCGCAAAAATACTATGATCACTTCCTGATAGGTTCAATTTTAAAGTCACTGTGATTCAAGAATTAAGGGATACCGATGCTATGAAGGTAGATGAATTAGTTAGATTTCTACAAACCTATGAGTTGAATTTCAAAGCTCTTAAAAACAAGTCCATAGCCCTTAAATCTTTTAATTATAAATCTAAATCTAAAGACATAGATTATGAAAATGATACGAATGAGGATGATATGTCTATGTTGGCTAAAAAGTTTTATAAAATTTTCAAAAAAATAGAATAAATTTTCAGAAACCTTTTGACAAAAGAAAAGGAAACTCAAATGTTTAGAAATCAAAATCTGAAGACACACAATGATTCAACTGTTCTAAATATGGGCATGTAGCTTCAAAATGTCCTAAAAAGGATAAATTTAGAAGAAGAGGCATGATTGCCATTAGGAATGAATCATCAGAATCTGAATCTAATTCATAAACTAACGAATCAAACCAAGAAACTAAGAAAGAACAAAAGGCCTTCATGACCATAGCTAAAATCACTTCTTCAGATGATTGTGAAATTTTTGACTATGAAACCCCTGGAAGTGATTCTGACAATGAAGAAGATCTTCAAATCACTTATGATGCCCTATACCAAGAAAGTTGTAAGATTGCGACTACATGGAAAATTCAAAAAGAAAACTTTGTTAATTTGAAATTAGAACTTGAAAAATCAGTTTTGGAAAAATCTTATTTTTCTGATTACTTTGAGAAAACCAAACTAGATTTAAGTTTGAAAATTTCTAAAATTCAAAATCTCAAAAATGAAAATGAGAATTTAAAATTAGAAGTTGCTTTTATTAAAACTTCGAAAGAGACTTGGATATACACCCAAGGTGACCAGAGACTTGAAAAATTATTAACTACATCTCGACAAAGTAGTGACAAATCTGGCTCGGGATATATCAAAAGTCGCACAGAAAAATATAAAAATTCTGCTCTCATATTTGTAAAAGGTGAATCTTCAAAATTTAAAGTAGAAACTATAAAGGAGGTAAAGAAGAATGAAAAACCTTTTAAAAAAACTTCTAATACAAAAACTAAGACCAACTATCATAAATCTCAAAGGAAAAATAATAATCCTCCTCTAACAAATAAGATAGTTGACTTACTTAAAGAGCTCTTGAAATCTAACTCTAGAAATAACAGAGTAAGTAGAAACAAGAAAAACCCTTACTCTCAAACACAGGGAATAATAAGAGATCCTCCTAAGCCCAAAACCATAATGAAATGGGTTCCAAAAGATATGTGTCTTATTATTCACATACTTTCAAAGCAAGTAGCTATTCAAGATGGTACCTTGATAGTGGATGTTCTAGACATATGACAGGTGATAAGGCAATTCTATCAGACACCAATCAAATCAATGGTGGTTCAGTGACATTCAAAGATGGTAGTAACTGTAAGGTCATCAGAAGAGGTAATGTAAAACTTCCAAACCTACCTATCTTTAAAGATGTCTTATATGTTGAAGGTTTAAAACATAATTTGCTAAACATCTCTCAAATTTGTGATAATAATCATACTATTAAATTTTAAATCACGGATGTGAGATAATTAATATTCAAGGCCATATAATATTAAATGGTCGAAGAACCTATGAAAATTGTTATATCATTAATGACTCTTGTTCTTCAACTCACTCTTGCTACATGGTCCAAACAGACGAAACTAAATTGTGGCATCAACGTCTTGGACATGTAAATTATAGAGATTTACATAAATTAAGTAAGAGAGATCATCTTCGAGGTTTACCCAAACTTAAAAAATTAGAGAAGAAAGTATGTGGTGCCTGCCAAATAAGCAAATAAATCAGGAGTTGTCACAAAAAGGTGAACTCCCTAGCCACAACAAGACCTCTTAAACTACTCCACATGGACCTCATTGGACTAACTCGAACAGAGAGTAGAGGCGGCAAGAAATACTTTCTAGTTGTAGTTGATGATTATACTAAATACTCTTGGGTAGCCTTCTTAAGAGAAAAGTCAGATTCTTTTGACGAAGTCAAAAAGTTATTTAAACACATCCAGACTGAAAAAGAACTATCTGTGAACAGAATAAGAAGTGACCATGGCACAGAATTTAAAAATAACAATTTTATGAAGTTCTATAATGACCATGAAATATTACATAAATTTTCTGCTCCTAAAACCCCTCAGCAAAACAGTGTTGCCGAAATGAAAAATAGAGTTCTACAAGAAATGGGGAGTGTTATGCCTAACAGTAAAAAATTAGCAAAAAATATATGGGTTGAAACTATTAATATTGCTTGATATATTATTAATCGAGTTTATATAAGAGCAGATAAAAATAAAATGACTTACGAACTTTGGTTTAATAAAAATTCTTTTATAAAATATTTTTGTACTTTTGGAAGTAAATGCTTCATTTTACGAGATCGGGAACATTTAGAAAAATTTGAAGCAAAAAAGTTATGAGGGTATATTTTTGGGGTATGCTCTAAATAGTAGAGCATATCGTGTCCTGAATAAAAGGACTAGGGTGATACTTGAATCTATAAATGTTGTTATTGATGATCAAACTATCACTCCTAATTATGATCATGATGATGAAATTACTATTGTCAATTAAACTGAATCATCATCGAAATCAGATCCAACCGAGAATAGATTAGTCAAAGATCATTCGACAAATCAAATACTCGATAATCCTCACACTGGTGTACAAACCAGAAGACAATTGGAAAACATATGCAATCATGTGTGCTTCACTTCTGAGATAGAACCGACTAATGTAAATGAAGCCATTGCTGATGAAAAATGGATTTTGGCTATGCAAGATGAATTGAATCAGTTTATCAGAAACGGTGTTTGACATTTAGTTCTTAAACTATCTAACAAACATGTGATTGGAACTAAATGGATCTTCAAAAATAAATATGATGAATTTGGTAATATTTTAAGAAATAAAGCACGATTGGTTGTACAAGGGTACACTTAAATTGAAGGAATTGACTATGATGAGACCTTTCCTCCTATTGCTTGACTTGAATCCATCAGGTTATTTATTTCCATCGCATGTCATAAAAATTTTAAAATATACCAAATGGGTGTTAAGAATGCTTTTTGGAATGGTGACTTAAATAACGAAGTTTATGCAGAACAACCTAAAGGATTTAAAGATCCTAAACTTTCTAACAATGTATACTGTCTTAAAAAGGCTCTGTATGGCTTAAAACAACCTCCAAGAGTATGGTAGAAAAATTAACTAAATTTCTTCTTAGTCAAAACTTTAAAATGGGAAGTGCTGATAAAATCTTGTTTTTATATATATATAATGAAGATATGTTGATTGTTCAAATATATGTAGATGATATTATCTATGGATTAACAAATACTAACTTTTCCTCTAAGTTTGTAGATTCAATGAAATAAGAATTTAAAATGAGTATGGTTGGTGAGCTGAATTATTTCCTCGGTCTCCAAGTGAAACATCTTAAGGATGGGATATTTACCGCTCAAACTAAATATGCGATGAATCTTATTAAGAAATTTGGCTTTAAGAATAGTAAAAATTTTCAAACACCCTTGGTTAGAACATTCAAATTGTTTAAAGATGATTCAGGTAAAAGTGTTGGTACATGTCTTTAACATTGCATGATTGGTAATTTATTAAATTTAACTACCAGTAGACCTGATATTTCTTTTAGCGTAGGCATATGTGCCAAATATCAATCTAACCTTAAAGAATCTCATTTACCGGTGGTTAAAAGAATAATCAGATATGTTGCTAGCACGACAAATTTGGGCTTATGGTATCATCATGATACCTCATTACAGATTGCTGGATATACTGATGCTGATTGGGCTGGTAATGTTAATGATAGAAAATCCACAAGTGGTGGATGCTTTTACATTGGAAATTGTCTTGTCTCTTGGATGAGCAAGAAACAAAACTCTGTATCATTATCCACTGCTAAAGCTGAGTATATTGAGGTAGGGAATGCATGCACACAATTAATGTGGATGAAATGTATGTTAGTAGACTATGGTATTGATCAAGATGCCATGAATTTATACTGCGACAATACCAGTGCCATAAATATATCTAAAAATCCTATTCAACATTCTTGAACAAAAAACATCGACATTCGATATCATTATATCCGAGAATTAGTTAAAAGCAAGACTGTTATGCTTGAATACATCAATACTAAGAAACAGCTTGCAGACATTCTGACAAACCCATTAGACGATGTCAGATTTTCCAATTTGAAAAATGACATTGGATTATGATGTATTACTTGATTAACAATCATTTATTGCATTTTATTTATTTATTGCTTTTTATTTTATTTTGTGTTAAAAGGAAAAATGTAAAAGAAAATAATTTTTAAAAAACTTGGAGTTATTTCGGCCAATCCATAGCTGACCGACCTGTTCAGCCAACCGAGCACCATACTCAGGCTAGCTGAATTGTGCGCAATTTAGGCAAAAGGGGGGAAAAACCCCAAATGCCTTATTTTTCACTTCATCTTCCTCGGCTCGTCAGTTCTTCCTTCAGCCAACCCATTGTCTTAGCCTCCTTGTAAGTGGTTTATTTGTTTCTTCTAGATTTAAGTTCTTGGTAGTGATTTATTTGAGAATCTATCATTTTATTTAAATCTAGATCATTCTTTTCGGTGGGTTTTGCTAAAAAATCTGATATAGTCAAACCCATCAATTTCTTTGCTATTCCTTACTATTCATTAGTTATTTCTTCCATGGAACATTGGACTAAGTGTACCGTTCGTCGTCCTCATCCCGCTTCGCTACTCGGGTTATGCGCACCATTCGCACATCGGAGGATGACTTGAAGAATGTATAGGATTTTAGTACTCACAGTATAATTGTTAAGTGACTTGTGAATGTCAATCACATTGCTAAATATGGTCTGGTTGAAATTCTCTCCAAGGTAGGATGGGAGAAAATTTTTAGTCGGGGAGGAGCAATTTACTGGTCAATTGCCCAAGGGATGTACACATCCATAAGTGAAGTTTCTTCCGAGCCGTTAACATTTAATGTTCAATTTCTAGAAGACACTGTCACTATAATTTTTTAAAATGTAAAAGAAAATAATTTTTAAAAAACTTAGAGTTATTTCGGCCAACCCATAGCTGACCGACCTGTTCGGCCAACCGAGAACCATACCTGGGCTAGCTGAATTGTGCGCAATTTAGGCAAAAGGGGGAAAAAACCCCAAATGCCTTATTTTTCACTTCATCTTCCTCGGCTTGTCAGTTCTTCCTTCGGCCAACCCATTGTCTTAGCCTCCTTGTCAGTGGTTTATTTGTTTCTTCTATATTTAAGTTCTTAGTAGTGATTTATTTGAGAATCCATCATTTTATTTGAATCTAGATTATTCTTTTTGGTGGGTTTTGCTAAAAAATCTGATATAGTCAAACCCATCAATTTCTTTACTATTCCTTACTAGTCATTAGTCATTTCTTCCATGGAACATCGAACTAAGTGTATCGTTCGTCGTCCTCAATCCAGTTCCTCATCCTACTTCGCTACTCGGGTTGTGCGCACCATTCGCACATCAGAGGATGACTCGAAGAATGTATAGGATTTTCGTACTCGCAGTCTAATTATTGAGCGACCTGTGTATGTCAATCACATTGCTAAATATGGTCTGGTTGAAATTCTCTCCAAGGTAGGATGGGAGAAAATTTTTAGTCAGGGAGGAGCAATTTACCGGTCGATTGCCCAAGGGATGTACGCATCCATAAGTGAAGTTTCTTCTGAGCGGTTAACATTTAATGTTCAATTTCTATAAGACACTGTCACTATCACACCCTTCATCATGTCGTCTGTTATGGACATTGAAATGGCGGAAGATGAAGTTCCTTTTCATACTCTTTTTAAAGATATGTATCCTTCAGAAACAAATATCATTGCCAGGGTGTTACGTGGTTTTTACGCCCAATAGCGAACCAGTAACTCTCTCCCTACTTTCAATTTACTTCCAAAATACCGCGTTTTTCATCGTATCTTCATTTTAATGTTTATCCTAGGTAGGGAATAAGACTAATCTTACTCCCTACATGATGCGTATTTTACACTCTGTTGTATCTAATATTCGCATTTGTCTTCCTTCGTGATATCTTATTTAATCATTCAGTATCGTCTCCATCCTCATCATGGTTTTATTCCCTTTATGTTTCTTATGACTTATCTTGCTTTACGGTTCAAAGTCCAAATTCCCACGATAGAAGCACCGAAGTCCAAGCTTCCATTTGGTAATGCAAACTTAAACATGATGAAGCTTGATTTGAGACCTAAGCAGCGAGGCGATTAGGAAGAAGTTCCTGAAGGAGATGTCAACATGGACGATATATTTGCTAACTTGGAAGAATTTGCCAATATAGATGATTCAGACTTCCATCCTTCCCAATTCTCTAAAAGATTGGAGAATTTAGAGAAGAAGGTGGCCACTTTGCATGTTTCACAGGAACCATTACTTCAAACTCAAAAACAACAAATGAAGTACATGAAAAAGTACTTTCATTGATTTAATCAGAGTCTGAAGATCAATAATCCCGATATGCCTGCACCATCCTCCTCTGGGGCTGATTGATAAAGAAATTTTCTATAATAGCTATAATTCTCTTTTTGGATTACTTGCACTATTGTGATAGATTTTCTCTTCAGCACATTTGGATATTTGTCTTATTTTTATGATTATATCTCTAAATGACTTTTTATCCTTATGTTTCGTGTTCTATCTCCTTGCTAATCATATTACTTTTTTCTTCCTTTGTCAACTTTTGACGAAAAGGGGGAGAAAATATGGCTAATGGCTGATATATGAGATGGATAATATATGAACATAAGCAAAAGCTAGCACAACTCTCTCAAATTGAATACATGCATATATATATATATATATATATATATATATATATATGAGCACCTACACTTGCACTGGCATGTACGAATTCTATGAAATTATATATATTTTTTGTTGCATGTGATATATGTGATTAAGTGCTTAGGAGGAGTTTCGTATGCATGTTCTAAGGGGGAGTATCAAGATCCAAGATATCATTGGTGGTGTATAGATGTTCCTTTGAACCATAGATCATATGAGTATGATCAAAGGGGAAGATTGTTAGTGCTTGTGCTTAAGCACAACTAGTATTATCATATTTCATAGTCCTATGAGGAGAACAAGCACTTATGAAGATATTCTTTAACAACTCATGAAGATCTATGAATCGACTCGATCAAGCATCTCAAAGAAGCCTCAACATTTCAAAGCTTAAATGTACATTGGTTCGAAGATCAGGACACTCCGTATAAGTCAACCATCAGGTGGTATAACCTTAGATTGACCTTAGGTTAGGTGTATGTCACATACCGTCATAATGATCATCTTTTATGTAAGAATACACTCAAGTTAGGCCAGCCTGACATCCGGTTTGGCCAGCCTAACTCCCTTTGGCTAACCCTACACAATTCGGGTAAGTTTACAGATTGGCTCAGATTTTTCACGGTAGATTCGGCCAACCCAACTATGTTTGGTCAAGTTTCCAATGTGCAAATATTTTCATATCTCAAAGAGATTCGACCAGCCGAACCTTGGATTCGGCAAGCCCAACTGGAGGTTCACCCAGCGAAATCTGGGCCTAGGCTAACCTAATTTTTAAAAGATCTTATCCCGTGAAATCCGAATGTCGTTGGAATGCAATCGTTGGAATTCGGCCAGTCGAATTTTCAATTCCTTTGGCTATAAATATATTCCTTCTGTCATTCATTTCTACAATGAAATTCAATGAGAAACCTCCTAAAAGAAAGAGAGAAAAATAGGCCCTTCTTAAGCTATTGTGTGATAATTCTAATATTCTGTTTAAGCTTATTTTATTCTCTTTCTTAAGTTACTTTAATTGTGATTAATAGAGTGATCTAAACTCTACTTGAGATCTAGATAATAGAATTTGCAGTACGTAGGGTTTTGTTTATATTGAATATACAATAGATTCATATATTCTTTTGGGTTAAACTCATACACGGCTTCATCAATATTCCAAGAAGAAGATCGCTGCAATCAGGCTACAGTAATGTCTTCGAATCCTTAATTGAAAATAAGTACTGTATTTACATTTATTTTAATTTGGGTTTTTCTTAGATAGCTCAAAAATTTCAGTAGGTTTATTTGTGTTGATCCCTTAAAAATCATAAAGTGGGTTTTATTGTGATAGCCTCTGAAAATCACAAGAACTGTAAAAGGTTGTTAAGGTGACCCTATGAAAGCCTTGAAATAGTGAAAGTCAAAATTATGAGGGTAGTAATTTTGAGAATGGAGTAGGCGTGAGTTTAAGCACCGAACCATTATAATTGCTTTGTGCATTGTGATGATTATTTTTATTATTTATATGCCTATCCTGTGATTGATTAGCTCTTGCTAAGTTTGATATTTTGATTTCAAAGACGTCGTGAAAGAAGGTTGTCTTCCCTAAATCTTTTGGGTGAAGGTTGTCCTACGAACTATTTAATATCAATAATTTAATACTCTAAACAATTGAGTATAATTGTTTTATTATTTCTCATTGTATCAAAATATTTGGCATTATCCTATTCACCCCCCTCTAGGACATCCATAACTCGTCCTTTCATCGTCCCTTCATGTCTTCGAATCGGTAGGTTCCTGGTCGGGTTATACCCGTTGTCTTGTAAGATCCTTCCTAGTTTGGCCTAGAGTCCCTGAACCAGGCTCCTTGGTATTTTGGAAGGTTCGACAGAGGACTAAATCTCCAGCTTGGAACCTTCTTGTCCTTACTCTGGAATTGTAGAATTGGGTGACCTGTTGTTGCCGAGTTGCGACCTTGAGTTGGGCTTACTCCCTTTTTCTTCGAGTAGATCGAGGTCTAGTGTCGGCTACTTGGCATTTTTATTTTCATCATAAGAATGAATCCATGCAGTAGGGAGCCCAATCTCGACAGTAACAGAGGCCTCAGCTCCGAAGGCCAGGAAGAAAGGAGTTTCTCTTGTGGTCGTTCGAGGAGTAGTCTGATATGCCCAAAGGACATGTGGGAGCTCCTTGGCCCAGTCCCCTTTAGCTTTCAAGAGCTTGCTTTGGAGGTGATTTTTAATGATCTTGTTGACTGCCTTCACTTGGTCGTTAGCTTGAGGATGTCACGGTGATGAGTAAGTGTTTCGAATTCCGAGGTTCCCACACGTACCTCAGAACCGATCATTGTTGAACTGCTTCCCATTATTCAAGATGATAGTATGAGGAACTTTGTACTGGCATATGTTATTTTTTAGATGAAGTCAGTAATTTTCTAAATGGTTATCTTAGCCAACAGCTCAACCTTAGCCCACTTGGTGAAGTAGTTGACTGTGCGACTGCAAACTTGGTTTGAACTTTGCCAATTAGCAGGGGGCCGATGATGTCTATCCTCCACTAGGTGAAGGGCCATGGCCTGATCTTGGGAGTTAGCTGCTCAGGCAATTGATGAGGTATTACCATGAATCTCTTTCATTTGTCTCACATCTAGGTGTATTGCACGTCATCTTTCTGAATGGTTGGCCAAAAGTATCCTTCTTGGATAACTTTATGGGAAAGGGCACGACTACCGAAATGGTTGCCACAAATCCCTTCATGTATTTTTCTCAGAACATACTTAGCCTCTTCAGGTCGGAGACACCTGAGATAGGGTAGAGAGAACCCCTTTTTGTATAAGGTGACCTCGACCATGGTGTACCAAACTGACTTGGATCGGATCCTACATGCCTCACGCTAATCTTCAAGCAGCTCACCTTCCTGAAGATATCTACTATTGGGTCCATCCAATTTGGGACCGTATTCATTGGGAGAACTATATCTGGGTTGGACTCGTTGATACTTGGCTCAACTAGGAATTCAATTGGGATTGATCTTGGGTTGTCATCTTTGGCAGCTGTGGCCAACTTTGCTAATGTGTCTGCTTTGGAATTTTCTATCCTGGGGATCAGGCTAACGTCGTATTTGGGGAATTTGCTCATAAGATTCCTGGCCTTTTGTAAGTTAGTGATCATTCTTTCTTCCTTGGCCTGGTATTCACTGGCTTGTTGGTTGAGACTATGATTGTATGGGCTTGGAAGTAAGGTCGAAGATGGTGAGACGACATGACCAAAGCCAGGGCAAGCTTCTCGATGTCTGGATACTTGGTCTCAGCTAGGACCAAGGCTTTACTGACATAATACACTAGTAATTGTTTTCCTTCTTGCTCTCGAACAAGGGCCGAGCTGACCGCTGCAGTCGAGACTGCCAAGTATAATAGTAGCGACTCTCATTACTTGGGTTTTAAGAATAGTGGGGGTGAAACTAAGTACTATTTGAACTATTGGAAGGCCAGTTTACAGTCCTCCATCCATTCTATCCTATGTTTTCCTTTCAACTGTTTAAAGAAAGGGAGACACTTGTCAGTGGCTCGGGAGATGAAACGGTTGAGGGCAGCAACTCTCCAGTGAGGCACTGAATTTCTTTCATTGTCCTGGGCAAGTTCATGTCCAACAAAGCTTGGATCTTGTTGGGGTTCACCTTTATCTCTCTTTGACTGGCCAGAAAGACAAGGAATTTTCCTGAGCTGACGCCGAAGGCGCATTTGCTCGGATTCAGCTTCATTTGATATTTTCGAAGGATTAGCGAAAATCTCCCTATGGTCGGCGGTGTGACCTATAGCTTTAATTCTCTTGACGAGCATATCGTCGACGCAGACCTCCATAGAACATCTGATTTGTTGAGTAAACATTCTATTGATGAGTCGCTCATATGTGGCCCCAATGTTCTTCAAGCCGAAAGGCATGACCTTATAGCTGTAGAGCCCCTTGTCAGTGATAAAGGTCATCTTTTGCTAATCATAGGGATGCATGGAAATCTAGTTATAGCCCAAATAAGCATCCGTGAAGCTTAGGAGATTGTGTCCAGTCATACGATTGACTAGCTGGTCGATCCGTGGAAGGGAAAAACTAAAATTGCGGTTACACCACTGCTATTGAAGTATGAATGTATGACCAAGGTCTTAGAAGGGGGTGAATAGGACTTAAAAATTATCTAATCCTACCATGTTATAGTATCTACCAATTTAAGACTAGTTGAGTAGGATTATTAAACAATCATTCACATTCACATTTTAAAACATTAAGAGATCTAAGTGTGGCATTTTATTAAACATAAATGATGCATAAGTGAGCATTTCAACAATCAATCCAAGTAGGCAAGAATCATCACAAACACAGCGATATATAGTGGTTCGGCTACGTGCCCACTCCACTTCCTATTGACGCAATCCACCCTAGAGTGTGTCAAATTACACTATCCGATGGTTTTAAATAAGGTTAACCATAAACCTTCACAACCTACACAAGGTACTTTCTACACAAGACAAATGTAGCCTACACAAGGAATTGCCTATCCAAGGCAACCATACATGCCTACACAAGCCAATCAATCATGCCTACACAAGGCACTATATATCCTCCACAAGGACTCCATATGTATTCTCTCGTCGTAGGCCTGTACAAAGGTCTTAACAAGTTTGTGAGATACAACCTGAAACCCAATCCTACACAAGGAAAGGTCTTCAGATTCTATGGACTCTAATGACTTGTAAGTAGGTGAGCCCCGTTTCTAACACATAGTGAAGATAATCTCCCTTGTTGATAAAGGATCTTCAGCTCCCTTGATCCGCAATAACCGTGGATGCTCCCAATGCAAGTCGTTGGATTGGGTCAAGGTATTTAGAGGAATCTACTCTAATGAATGTTGGTCTTCATGTGACAAAGAGATTCCAGGGTACTATGCATTCAACAGATTCCAGTACAATTATTTGCCATTAAGTGAGTTGCTGGAGAATCCTTAAATGGTGAAGTTCATTCTCCAATCCAATCTATTGATTCTTCAATGATTGCATTTAAGAAGGGGTTAAAGGATAACTTCCATGAGAAAAAGGATTTATGATGGTAGGTAACAATTACTCTCTCAGATCTCACTCTTTTTCTCAATACAAACCCAGAAACCAAGCCTCTGAATATAAAGGCAAAAATCCCAACAATAAAAAAATGAGCAGATTTTGTCTGTGTTCGATGTCATCGAAGTTTGTTCGATGTCATTAAGTGGCAGTTCAATCACATTAGGATTTTCACAGAAAATGTTTGAAGCTTGTTGGACACTCTCATATCATTGTTCGATGTCATTGAACATTCTTCGATGTCATTGAAATTTGAATTTCGATGTAATCAAAGGTGGTTTGATGAAATCGAGGAGTCTAGTTGATTTTCTTTAAAGCACTCTGAACAAGTATAGTCCATATTCGATGTAATCGATCACACCTTCAATGTCATCAAAATTTGAATTTTGATGTCATCGAATGGATTTCAATTACATCAAAGAGTTCATGATTTTTCCAATAAAACTCTCTAGTCAAGTCAGGTTTATATTTGATGTAATCGACCATAGATTTGATGTCATCGAACATGGTTCGGGTCATCAAAGCTTTTAACTGATTTTTCAACCTGAGCTTGCTGGACATGAGAGTCTCATTTTTGATGTCATCGAGACAGCTTCAATGACATTGAACATGAAAGTTCGTTGTCATCGAGGCCTGTTCGATGATATGAGAGTTGTTTCATTTTGGTTGTTGGACGTTTAAGAGTTCTTCTACAATGTCATCGAGACAGGCTCGATGTCATCGAAACCTGTTCGATGACTCGAGATTTCGGTCTAGAATCAATTTAGTTACTAGATATCTAAGGACTCTTATTTGATGTCATCGAGGTATGCTTGATGTCATCGGACATTTATGTTTGATGTCATCGAGACCTGTTCGATGACTCGAAGTATGCAGAAAACTTATAAGATTTTTCATATGATTTTCCAATATAGTTTTCTATTATCTAATCTATGAAACATTATTTCCTTGTTGTTTTTATAATAGATTAGAATATTTTAATGGGGATTATATACCTGAGGTGTTTTGGTCATGATATCTGATGTTTGATTTACCTTTGAAGATCTTGATTCATCCAATTTGTTGAATCTGCATCTTGGAGTTCTTTCATGTGGGGCTCACTGAACTGAATGACTCAACCGTCACATTAATTGACAAACAAGGTTCAATCTCCCCCTTTGTCAATTATGTGACAAAACACCTAGAACAGTTAGAACAATAAACTAAATTATGTGTACATCAACACTACACAATTTTACAAAATTGCATTCTACAAATTAAAAGGACACCACTGTGTTGCTTGAGCTACTGCTCCCCCTATCATCTTGCATCACCATTAGTTTTAAACATATAAACATAGGAACATAATGGTGGGATTATTCTCCCCTTTTTTGTCAGTTATTGAAAAAGGGTCACGCAGTAGAAAGCAAGGTTACACTACATAATTGAAATTGGAGAATTGGAGCATATGAAAACCTATATTTTAAAGTATGTAAATTCAGAAGAAGTAATATAGGAAAAACTTAATATTAATGCCATAATCATATATATATATCAGCAAGAATGCCCAAGCATGGCATAAACAAAAATCATCTAAAAGGAAAGTGGCCAAACCATGGGCAATATCAACCAAAAGAAATGTAGCATAATCCAAGGAAAAAAAAACTATTTATCACCACATATATACACGCACAAACTAGGGCATTCAAAAAGATACATATGCCCTAGCTAACATATCGACTTGGTACGCGCTGAATGTGAGAATCACTGTGCAGGTACATCATCACAAGGAACTGAGTCATCGCAGCAGCAAGTCAGCAACTCGACAATGTGTTGCATTGTGCGCTGCAAAGCTGGGACCATCTGCTCAATGCCAATGAGCCTCTCCTCAGTTCATGCCAAGCATTCGTCATACCGATCAAAGCGCTCCTCAATACGAGGCTGTCCGCGAAGAATCGATCCAATCCGATCCTGATTACTCTTATGACATTAGGTGTGTGTAGAATCAGGAGTGGTTGAAATGACTGGCGAAGGGCGAACCTCATCATCCGTGGGAGACTTCGTCTCCCCAAAATCCATTTCTGCTTGAGTATCATTGCCATCCTGATTTCTCGATTCTAATGAGGAAAGTGGGTGAAATTTCAAATCCACGCACTTGATATTTAACTCAGTGAAAGTTTGCATGGGATGTTCCGGGTCATTGGTGGCGGGCAAGCCACACTCTTGATTCAACATACAAATAAGATTTAAAAAAGGAAGGTGAGTCGGCCTAGTGCTGTGAACAATGATTGCTAGTTGATGTATGATTAAGGAAGGCATAACTTAATGCTAGTTGCAACACCGTATAGGACCACGAGCATGAAGGAGATAAGATCCACACGATTAGTACCACAAGGGTACGCATTTGTGGAGAAAATACCATGGAGGACATGGTACTTCGGAAGCATGAATTTGGTTTTGAGAGCATTCCCTTGATGCCAGGGAACATCTCGTCCACAACACATTTACTTGGTTAGCAAGGTGCAAATCGTGAGGTCGTCGATGTCTAGGTCAGAAAGTTCGACCAGAGATATTGTGAGACCAAATAGACGAGCAACTACTTTAGGAGTGATGACCATGGTAGATTGACCAATAGTAATAAACACCGAAGGTGGGTCCAAAACGAGAGTGCGACAGTATGATAGAAACCTGTAGACTTCCTCATCACGACTGACACCACCAAACTTCAAAAGTGGTCCCGATTCAACGACTGAGAGGAGTGGTTCAATCCCGAAAGACTAGATGCACTCTAAGTCAATCCATCATTCATGCACAAGTTGCCTCCCTAAATATTTCTCTAGCATATTTGCACTAGGGGGAGAAATGGGTGGAGCAGTGGGAGGAGCAACAGGAGGATCACCACTATGAGAAGCATGTTGGGTAGATCTACCTTGTTGTGAGGTAGAGGAGGTCGTACCTGAGGATGCCGCATGGGCCTTGGCCCATTCCCTAGGAGCCAACATCTTTTGTCTTATTGGTGAGAGGTATACCCTCGTGCAGGGGCCTTCCCTTTGTCTCGAGGAATTGTGCAAAGAAGAACCCAACAAATTTCTAAGAAGATTTCAAATACCCTAGGAAAAACACCCAAATCCAAAACCTAAGACAAGGAAGATGGAAATGGAGATGAAAAAAGGGAAGGATTTACCAATATAAATGAAGGAGGAGAGTGATTTGAACCCGAATTGTGCACCAAGACACCGTTGGACAGCAAGGAGAGAAGAAGGACGCGGTTGGACGAAGAAAAGCTGAAAAATAAGGGTTTCCGCTCATGCCTGATCTTTATAAGTCGGGATTCTTCGATGTCATCAAAGGTGATCGATGACATCGAACATGACTATTTTGATGACATCGAACATCGTCGGACACTTCAGTTCTTATTAGTACTTTGATGTCATCAAAGTTCATTCGATGTCATCGAAGAGTGATTCGAGTTGTCGAAGGTGTTATCGAAGCACAAAAATTTTGGTATTTTTTTCTACATGCTTCAACTAATTCAAGGAGATGTACATAAGTATATACCTATCTTTTAAGTTTTGTACACTCAACAAAATTTATACAAAAATGAGAATAACAAAAAAAAAAAAAAACATATCTTATGTTTATGTTTAAAAGGAATTAAGAGGCTTAAAGTCCTCAAATATATCATTAGATACTCATGGACCACAAATTATGTCATATCATACATATTCTATTAGATTTTTGAAGATCTCCAAATCTATTGGCATCTAGGGGTTTTGTTAATATATCGGCAAATTGTCGCTCGGTACGCACATGATACAATACAATCTTGTCTTCGACAATTCCATGTATAAAATGGTATCAAATCTCAATGTGCTTTGTTCATGAATATTGGACTAGATTTTTTTTAAAATATTGATGGCACTTATGTTATCAAAAAAAAAAAGTGTCATTGTGGATTGTTCAATGCCATAGTCCGACAACATTTGCTTTATCCAAAGAAGCTATACACAACAACTACCGGGTGCTATGTATTCGGCCTCAACAGTAGACAGGGATATTGAATTTTGTTTCTTACTTTGTCATAATACAAGACAATTGTCAATGTAAAAACAATCACCGCTAGTGGATTTGTGATCGTCTATATTACTAGCCCAATCAGCATAAAAATACCCGGCAATGACAATAGATGTGTCAAACGGGGATCATAAACCAAAATTGGTAGTCCCAGCCACATTCTTTATAATTCTTTTAATCACGGATAAGTGTGATTCTTTAGGATCAGCCTGAAATCTAACGCATGCACCAATGCTAAAAGAGTCATTATGCGGTACATGTGTTGATCAACACCCTTGCCATTGGTATCTTTGGAAAGTTTAAGGGTGGTGCTTATAGGAATATGATGACTATGGCCAGATTGAAGTCCAAATATTTTTACTAATTCTTTTGCTTATTTGGACTAAGATAGAAATATCTCATTGTGCATTGGTTTCACTTGTAGCCCCAGAAAGAAATTTAGCTCACCAACCATGCTCACTTCAAATTCAGATTTCATTAATTCAATGAATTCATGAGCAACATCTTTACAAGTGGATCCAAAGACTATGTCATCTACATAAATCTAGGCAATGAGTAAGGCATTCCTGGTCTTTTGCGTAAATAGTGTTTTATCAACACCCGCTACAAAAATGGTATTCTAGTAAAAATTGCATTAAGCGCTCATACCATGCTCGGGATGCTTACTTAAGACCATAAAGCGCTTTGCTCAATCGGTATACATGTTGAGGATATTTAGGATCTAGAAATCCCTTTGGTTGCTCTACATATACTTCTTCCTCAAGTACACCATTGAGAAAGGCACTCTTAATATCCATTTAGAACAAGTTAATTTTTATAGCTCATGCAATATACATAAGAATTCTTATAGACTCAAGGCGAGCTACGTGGGCAAATGTTTCATCAAAATCAATGCCCTCAATTTGTGAATATCCTTGCGCCACAAGTCTTGGCTTATTCCTTACTACATTCCCGAATTCATCAAACTTGTTCTTGAAAATCCATTTGGTTCTGATGATATTTATCTCAAGTGGCCGGTGAACTAGCAACCACACCTCATTTCTCTGAAATTGTTATAGCTCATCTTGTATGGTCGTAATCCAATATTCATCTTGGAGTGCTTCTACAACATTCTTTGGCTTAATTTTTGAGGTGAAGCAGAGATTACTATAAATGTTGTCAAGCTGACGTCGAGTTTTCACACCGTCATTAGGATCTCCAATGATTTGATTGAGGGGATGATCCTTAATAAATAACATGTTGCTCAACGGCTGAGGTTCAAGAGAAGAGGTGGATTTGTTATTAGATTTACCTATTATGCATGAATCCACATCATCCTCTACATTAATTGAAGGACTAGTTTCATTATGAGGTTGGTCATCAACAACCACATTAACGGTTTCTTGAATAGTGAGTGTCCTCAAATTGTATACTCTATAATCATTACTATTCAAGGAATATCCTAGAAAAATGTCATCATCACTTTTAGAGTCGAATTTACCTAGTTGTTCTCTATCTCTAAGAATGTAACATTTACTACCAAAGACACGAAAGTATTTTACACTAGGTTGTTTTCCACACCATAATTCATATGGAGTTTTGTTTAATCTTGCCCTAAGGTATACTCTATTAATTATGTAGCAAGTAGTGTTGACAGCTTTAGCCCAAAAGTTTTTACCCATATGCTTCTTGTTAAGCATAACCGAGCCCATTTCTTGCAACACCTGATTTTTTCTTTCAACAACTCCATTTTGTCGTGGTGTTTTTGGGGCTGAGAATTTATGTCAGATTCCATTTTCATCATGGTATTTTTGGAATTAATCATTCTCAAAATCCCCACCATGATCACTTCGTATATGTTTTATACAGTATCCCTTCTCATTTTGGAGTCATTTTGCCATCTTCTAGAATTCATCAAAAGCATCGGATTTTTTCCAAAGAAAGGTGACCAAAGTGAATCTGGAGTAATCATCTACCACTACCAGAAAGCATTTATTTCTACTATGGCTCTCAACTTTGGTGGGACCCACTAAATCTATGTGAAATAAATCAAGTGGTTTGGAAGTTGCTATGGTGGTTATCTTTTTATGTCCCACTTTTATCTGTTTTCCTTTGAGACAGTCACCACATACAATCTTTTCTTCCTTCCATATCTTAGGGAGTCCTCTCACCAATTTTTGTGAGCTTAGCTTAGCTAAGATCCGGTAGTGTACATACCCAAGTCTTTGGTGCCATACCTTAGACTCATTATTTGGAGCCATGTGACATCTTGTAGATAGAAGATTCTCCCCACTACTTTCAATTACGTAGCAGTTATCACTTGTGAAAAGACCTTTCATAATGAATTTTCCTGTAAGGTTCGAGATCTTGCACACATCTTTGGAGAATGTGACCAAGTGTTCTTTGTCGCGGATATGGAAAATATTAAGGAGATTGTGTTTTAATCCTTCTACATAAAGAACATCTTTAATCTTGGGCAATCCAGGGCCAACTATTGTTCCTTGCCCAATTATCTTGGTGGATCTCCCATCTCCAAATGTAACCGACCTACCATCAAATTCTGAATAATTATAAAAATGGGTCTGGTCACCTGTCATGTATCTGGAGCAACACTTAGAACTATTGCCTACTTTAAGAGATGTATGAATTACAAGGCAGTTGTTTTTATTTTTTATTATCCATTTGGTGACAATCTTCTTTGAAGATGATGCTTTGTTTTCACCTTAGGGTTGTTTGGATTTCTCAGGCAACTGAACCAGATTCCCTTGTCTCATCAATTCTTTAGTTTTTCGATTCAGTTGAGCCACCTGATTTATTAACTCCTCCATCCTTTTGGTCATCTTGGGTGGAGTAGGATATTTCCTTCCTTCATTTCATGTGTGCTTTGAATGACTCTTTGTTTTCTGTATTGTTCTTCCGGTTGGTTTGAATTTACCAAAAAAGTTCAATCGGGAAGTGGAGTGAGACCTACCAAATGTAAGACATTCAAACTTGTAGTGTCCCAAGTCTCCACATGAATGACAAATATGAGTGTTTCTTGTGTTGCTTCCAGATGCAACAGTTTTCTTAGTCACAGGTGGTGTAGGAAAGGAGCTCGATTTAAAATTTTCATATCCCAAGCCTCTCCTATCCTTTTGATCTCTAGTTTTTCATTACTTTGGGAGAACCTATAACTAAGTTCAACAGATTATTTTGATTTTTTTGCATCTAATCTCAATTTAACAGATCTTCGACTAGTCAAAGGCCCTTGCATCTAAGTTCGAATTTGAAAATTTGTTGGAACTGAATCTAATGCTTAGGCCAGTCAAAGGAACAAACTTTTTGCCAAACTTTTTGCCTATAAATTGAGGTTCTTTCTCAATCCAAATATACAATTCAAGCCTATCAAAGTCCTTATTCAAGAGAGAGAAGACTCACTTATTGTCAAGCTATTAAGCGGTATTTATAAATCTTTTTATAGCTTTTTGTTTAATTCCTTAATCTCTTATTCTATTATTCTGATTCTAAAAAGAGAGAATACTCTTCTTTTTAAAATTTAAAGGAATTAATACAAGTAGCCATTGGTTTAAACTTAATTAAAATCAATAGAACCCTGAACCTTTTCTATCGGCCTAAACATTAAACATTCGTCATTCAAAGAAAGCGTTCTACAGCTACAACTTCTTCTACGGTGAAGATAAGTATTCTTTTTTACTTTATATTTAGTTTTTTTCTAAGATAGCCATAAAATCTCAGTGTTGGTTTTTCTAAGATAAGCTAGAAAATCTCAGTAAGGGGTTTCTTTGTTTGTGATAGCCAGGTAAAATCACAACTATATCAGGCTGTAAGGTGACCCTGTGAAAACCCTATTCATAGTGAAAGCCGAGATTACGTGGTTAGTAATCTTGGGAGTGGAATAGGTGTGGCTATTTGAGAACAGTTGATCACATACCAAACCATTATAATTCTTGGTGTTGTGGTGAATGCTTTTATTACTGTTGTGGTGAATGGTTGTAATTTCTTTTATGCAAAAGTGGTGAATGTCTATAATAGATAGTTTTATTTACTCTTGCTTAGCTTGGAATTTTGATTCTTATCACATTTGTGAGATAAAACTGTCCAGCCTGAACTTGTTTGAGTGAAGGTTGTCCTACGAATCAGTTTGAATCAGTGTTTCAATACTAATGCGATTGAGATTTCTGATTTATTACTTTTTCAGCATTTTATTCAATTATTTGGCATAGTCCTATTCACCCCCCTTCTAGGACTTCTTAAGCCCGCCTTTTCAGCCTCTTTGGCTTGTTGCTCATCTATTACCTCATTGTCTTTTGGATTGGGAATGACTATGGTGGTGGAGGCCATAAGTATTTTTAAAGATTTTTGCTCTCCATCACTTTAAGAATCGCTGGTTTCTGAATTGAAATCATCAATGTCATCCCATGTGGCTACCATAGCCTTTCCTTTTTATTTCTTTGTAGGATATTTAGTGGATAAATGACCATACTTCTAGTAGTTATAACATTGGGATTGTTTGGACTTTCTA
Organism: Magnolia sinica; assembly: GCF_029962835.1. Taxonomy (NCBI): domain Eukaryota; kingdom Viridiplantae; phylum Streptophyta; class Magnoliopsida; order Magnoliales; family Magnoliaceae; genus Magnolia; species Magnolia sinica. Next base: position 103,728,033 of record NC_080574.1, on the reverse strand, counting down.
AAAGGTTTGCCTATTTGGCATTTGTAGTCTGATTGTTTCCCCTTATTGTTGTACGATTTTCCACAGTTCTTGTTGAAGAATTTTTTGAACCGTTGAGCCAAGAGAGCCACCTCCTCATCAGCATCTTCATTTTCACTTTCTTCTTCCTCTATTATAATTATGTTTTTAGAGGCTTTGAAAACATTATTTTTTAATTTTGTGAATGGTTGGAAATGTAGTTCAAAAGTTTGCAAAGAACCAACTAGTTCTTCTACTTTCATTTCCTCTATATTCCTACATTTTCAATGGTAGTGACTTTAGAGTTAAAACATTCTGGCAAAGATCTCAGAATTTTCCTACAAATTTTAGGTACTGGAATTTTCTTCCCAAGTCCCCCCATGTAGTTACATATGTCATTCAGCCTTATGAAAAACTCCATGAATGTCTCATGTTCTTCTATCTTTATGTGTTCATATTGGGATGTCAATAGCTATAGCCTTGACATTTTTACTGTGTTGGTTCCTTCATGAGTTGTTTCCAATAAATCCCATGCTGCTTTTGGGGTTCCACACATACTAATCTGATTGAACACCTCTAGTGAAACTCCACAGTAAATAACATTCATAGATTTGGCTTCATACTTTTTATTTTCTTTATCAAATGGAGTCCACTTCTCTTTTGGTTTACATTTAGAGATAGTTGTGTTGTTTTCGAGTACCACTTGTTCAATTGGGGGCATATATCCATTCTCAACAATCTCCCAAATGTCATGATCCAAAGACTACAGAAAAAGTATATTCTTTCTTTTCAATAAGCATAATTTGATCCATCAAAGATAAGAGGGCGAGAGACTAATGGTCCCTCTCCTTTGGCCATAATTCCAACTTCAGTTAGGGGGCGTTTGGTGCATGGTATTAGATGGGATTAGGTGGGATGGAATTGCATTTGGTCCCGTGCCAATTCCACTCAATGATTGGGAAGAATGGAAAAGCTTGGAATTAGATTAGATGGAATTGCATTGGGTCCCGTGCCAATTCCACTCAATGTTAGCAAGTTGTGTAGGTCCCACCATGATGTGTGGCTATATCCACACTGTCCACCCATTTTTTGAGATCATTTTAGAGAATGTGCCAAAAAATCAGGTAGATTTAAAGCTCAAGTGGACCCCACCATAGAAAGCAGCGGAGATTGAATACCTACCATTGAAAATTCTTTGGGGCCACATAAGTTTTGGATCTGCCTAATTTTTATGCCCATGCCATGAAATGAGGTTACAAAACAGATGAACGGTTTGGATATAACACATGTGCTATTTCAATAGTTTTAAATGATGATGGGTATATCCATTCAATGTACCACTATATTACAAAGATAGCATGGAATTAAGCTTATCCCATGGTAACAACGGACAATCCCTGCCATATGTAATAATTATGTTTTTAAATCCCATCCCACCTAATCCTTCCCAATACCATGCGCCAAACACCCGCTTAGGATCCCCCTCTAGGTTGTTAAACCCTTCAAGAGGAACCTGCTCTGCCAATTGAAATTGCAGTTAGACCACTGTTATTGAAGTATGAATGTATGACCAAGGTACTAGAGGAGGGTGAATAGGACTTAAAAAAATCTCTAATCCTACTATGCTATAATATCTACCAATTTAAGACTAGTTGAGTAAGATTATCAAACAATCATTCACATTCATATTCTAAAACATTAAGAGATCTCGGTGCGACATTTTATCAAACATAAATGATGCATAAGTGAGCATATCAACAATCAATCCAAGTAGGAAAGAATAATCACAAACACAGCAATATATAGTGGTTTGACTACATGTCTACTCCACTTCGTCAACACATCAGTTGCATCAATAGAGAAATAAGTCGAACCATGAGAGTTTTGGAACTTCAAGACACGTGCCTAAGCCATACAATAAGGGAGGTAGAACAAATATAACCTAATAAAGGATAAAAGTAGCAATATGCTAACTTAATATAAGAGAAGAGTAGCATTAGTCTAACTCAAAAAATAAGGGGAGATGAGCAAAAGCCAACTCAATATAGATTGAAAACACGCGTTGCTCTCGAAATTGGCGAAGGATAAAGCTTGTATCCATCAATCCTCATGAATTCATAAAGAGTCCAATAGTGTTTTCATGGACTAATTAATATAAAATTATAATAAAACAAACTCACTTCAAAGTGAATCCATAGGCACAACAATGCAATTTTGGGTTAAATGGGCCACTCAATAAGGCCAAATAACTTTATAAGTGAGTCCCATTGCCCTAAGGTTTAAAATATGGATTTTAGTTCAGATTAATATCAGTAAAATCATAAGATTTACTGATATAACTATCCAGTCCATTGGATGTACAAACTATAACATTCGGGACTCAAACGCGTGTAATTTTACGATTTAAGGCATAGTTTTGTGATATGACTCACAAAATATGTAAAAAAATGATTAAAATCATATCTCAAACATAATATCAACATGGATAAATAATTCATAATTATCCAGCAACTTATTAACTTGAAAATCATATTAAAAATCAAACTATACACAACTTTAACATGAAAATAAGAGAACTATATATAAATTCAACTTAAATTAGTGTAAGCTTAAGGAATCCCTCACCTTAGATTTAGATGTAAACCTTAGGTAAATCTCGATATAGGAGGGCTTCTACACGAACCACGATGTCGCTCGAGGAAGAGGGAGATACCACACAGGTGGGGAAGGAAGAATATGATAATTTGGCTCTGCTTGAATGAGGGGATGTGCACGCGCACGCACACACACACACACACACACACTCTCTCTCTCTCTCTCTCTCTCTCTCTCTCTCTTCATATGAATATGGATGGTGTATTGGGCGTGATGGGCTAGAGTGATGGTGTGCATGGATTTTTTTTAGTGGAGAAGGGGCGCACGCCCACCTTTGTAATAGAGTAGGCATGAGAGGGGGTGTGTCGCATTCCACTTGAATTGGGTTTCTCAAATATCTTTTCTTGTGATCTTTCTTTAAATTTAATTCCTCCATGGTGTCGGGGTCATCGAATAGAGTCAAAGTACATTATTTTCTTGGTGATTCGAAATTTAGATTGACTTATCTTGAAAATTTTCACAGCGGGTGTCAAAACGGACTTGATCTCAGTTAACGATCTACGCTTAATGATCAGGGCCCAATTTTGGAAAAATATGCAGTCAAGATAGGAAAATGATTAAGTAAAATTTTGTGGTTGATTGATGGTGGGAAATGCCTAAATATGAAATTTCACATTTTGCGCCAAAATGAAGGAATTAGCTTTAAGGTGGTCAACATTTATTGGTATAGGATCATAAATTGGGGTCTAAATTTTGTATGATTTCGTAATCATATGAGACTAAAGTGTGGTCCAAATTTTATTTGTGATTGACAGTGAAAAGTGAGTAATTCGAAAGGTCCAAATTTAGAAAGAGTTGATAAGTCTAAAATGATTAACTTCATGCCTAAGGAAAAGCGTACCGAGGTGGGGTTCTCACATTTCATACTCGGTCCATATGATGAGAAATTTAAGTTATTCATATAAACAGAAATATCCTACTGTGACTACCTACGAACTTTCCTCATTTGATGGACACCAAAATTAAGGGTCAAGAGGATGATTTGTCAATTTGGCCACTTTTACAATTATCTAAGGGCTAAAATTTGAGATGTATAGTTAATTTATGTTAGATAGACATGGTATAAAATTTTACATCTAATGGATCATGAGAACTATGTGATCTAGAAACCAATGGTATAAGTTAATAACATTTTCATAATGATTTCTAATATGAGAGTTTTAAGAAATATAATGATTTGACATGGTTATAGGCATATTTTTAAATAATTCTTAAAAATAACTCATATCAAAATCATACCGATAAGGAATTATTCACCAAATAAGTTAAGATTCTCATTAATTAAGGGGAGATATATATATATATATATATATATATATCAAACAACAGGATGAACCTAGGCTAAAACGGTAACATCTGGGATGTTACAATCCACTCCCCTTAGAAATAATTTCATCCTTGAAATTTAATTACTTCGATCATGTATACAAGTGAGGATATATTAATTCACGGTGTCCAAGTTTCCAATATATTCCATATAAGGTAGATATACAGTTCTAAAAATGTACAAGTTTATATAACTGACTACATGAAATCGGGACACAACAGCCCAGTCTACAATTATTTACCCAACCAGTATTATTAATCACGCATCGGGCCCTCTCCAGGAGAATCTGATTCATCCACTCAGCTACACCATTCTGCTCTAGTTTGTGATGCGTTATATTGTACCTCACGATCCCTTCATCCTTACAATACCGATTGAATTCTCCAAAAGTAAATTCCTCACCGTTATCTATCCTCAACACTTTCACCTTTTGCTCTGATTTTTTTCCATCATTGCTTTCCACTGCTTGAAGTTTGTGAAAATATCGAATTTATTTTCTATAAAATAGACCTACACTTTTCTAGAATAGTCATCAATGAATGTGACAAATCATGACGACCTCCACCAGAAACCATGGGCGACGACCCCCATACATCAGAATGCACACAATCAAGAATGCCCTTGCAAACATGTTTTCCAAACTTAAAAGACAACATTGATTATTTACGATATATACAATGCTCGCATATACTAAAATCAATGCTTTTAAAAATTGAAATTAAACAACAGTAAAAAAATACTTTCATGCATCACTCGCTCATGTGGCCCAAGCGCGTATATCACATTGATGTAAATGTGGAATCCACTATAGACGCTACAGTTCCACTCGATGAACTTCTTCTGGTCAACATATAAATATTTTCATTCATCTACGCCTTCATGAGTATGTGTGATCCCTTTGAAACTTTAAGAACATGATTAAACCTTGTGAATTTGCAACCTAGTGCCTCCAGTACTCCCAGATATATCAGACACTTCTTCAAATCAGGAACGTGTCTCACATTGGTCAAGATACGCTCCATGCCATCAAACATCTTGATGCGTACCAAACCAATGCCAACTACTTTATGAGTATTATGATTGCCCATAAACATTTAGCCACCATTACACTTACTGTAATTGGTGAACTAACTCCAATAAGGGGTCATATGGTACGAAGCCCCCATATCCAAAATCCGTTCTTTGTCGAAGTATCCTAATTTTGATGCGGTCAGTATGTCACTACTATTTGTTTCCTCACTGGATTTCATAGTGTTGGCTTCCTTAAAAAAATTATTTGAATTATCCTTTCTTGACTTAAAATTCTAACAATCTTTCTTAATGTGCCTTAACATGCTAAAATTACTGGAGTTCAACTTGCCTTTGCTCTTGTCTTTGAATTTGGACCTCAATCGTGAAGATCCACTGCTTTTGCCTTTACCCTTGAATTTGGACACCCCATGCAATTTCACGGAATTCATGACTTGCATTTAGAGGGATGGTAACTTCACTTCGTGTGGTCTATTGAGATATATATGTTTTATTTATTGTTCCTTCCATATTGCCGGCTAATTTTGCAAGATGAGATTTAAAAATAAATAAATAAATAAAACAATAAAAAATAAAAAAAGGGGCAAATTTAAAACTAAGTGAGCACGCCCCAAGAAAAAGGTGGGAAGAGAAATGTCAGCCGTTGAAACCTTCCTAAATCTACCTGGATGTATGCGTACGGTTCAAACTGTTCCTAACGTCATTACCACTTGGAAGAGCTGAAAACACAAAATATTACGCTGATCCAAAACTTTCATGGCACCGTGAATTTTTCAAGGTTAGGTGTTCAATGTTCGCTGTTTCTCGTGGGTTGGTCCATTTGAGTATTGGAACTGTAACGTTCTTTACTCATGTCTGTGAAATTAGCCAGAAAAAACAAGACTGAAGAGGATGGATTTCGGCATAAAATCACGTTAAGCCACCCCTAGCTTCCTACCGCAGTAACTTCATTCGGTGGTCAATGCTCACATGCAACCCGCTCCCGGACGCAAGCACTTAACTGGTGAAGGCCATTACCTAACAATATGCAGGTAGAACCGACGCGGATTGACCGCACGAACTCAACCAGTGAAGGCCATATCATAATAATACATCGGAAGAACGGACACGGAATGAGCGTGGATAAGGTACATATATCTCGTTCCGCCCACCAGGCAACTCTGCCACCACCGCAGGATTTTGTGGGGCTCACTCTGATGTATGTGTTTGATCCATACAGTCCAACCTTTCTTTCAGGTCATTTTAAACCATGATTCCAAAGTTGAAGCGTATTGAAAGCTCAAGTGAACTACACCATAAGGAAAAAGTGGGGATTGAATGGGTATAGTTGAAAACTTATTAGGGGCCATAGAAATTTTGAATCAAGCTGATATTTGTGTTTTCCATTCATCCAGATCCGTGTGACCATATAAACAGTTTATATGACAAATAAATATCACTTTGACCATAAGAAGGTTTCAATGGTTGGACGTTATTATACCCACTGTTTTATTTGGTGTGGTCCACTTGTGCTTTGGATATGCTTCCATTCAACGCCTGTGGCTTAAAATGAGCTTAAACAAAACATATGAAAGCCGTGGATGAAAATAACATTAACCACAGTGGGCCCCAAAATGTCCTTCGGTGCTCAGCCGGGCATGTTCACTACCCAGTCCGCGGAAACAGATTGGCTACTCCCCCTGCCACCAGCCAATGGCTGATGGTCGGTGCTCTATGGGCCCTACCATGATGTATGTATTTCATCCATGCTGTCCGTCTATTTTTCTAGATCATTTTAGACTATGAGACCAAAAATAAGGTATATTCCAATCTCAGTTGGACCACATTACAGGAAACAATGTTGAATGAACATCGATCATTAAAAAGTTTTTGGAGGCCATAAAAGTTTTGGATCAGGCTGATCTTTGTTTTTTTCCATTCATCTGGGTCTGTATCACCTAATCAACAAATTGGATGTTAAATAAACAGTACAGTGGGCCTTAGGAGGATTTTAATGGTGGATATCTAATCACTACTGTTTTCCTGTGGTGTGGTCCACCTGAGACTTATATCCCTCTCATTTTTCGTATTAAGCCATAAAATGATATGTAAAAATGGATGAAACACATACATCATGGTGGGGCCCACGGAGCACTGACCACCGGCCACCGGCCCGGTTCGCGTCCGAGAAAACGCGCCCATCTAATCCATGCCACCCCGAATGGCAGGAAACACCCTTCTGTTAGTTTTACGCCAATAAAGAAATCGTAGGACTCATCGTACGTGGCACTGATGCATAGTAATCCATACCCAAATAGTCGGTCCCATCATGGGTGGATCGCAACTTCAAAATAACACTATTCAAGCAATCCTAACCATTCATTAAACGTTATCAAATGGATGGCTAAAAAAGCACTCGCCTATTAATGTTTGCTTATGCCCCACCCATAGATGCTTCAACTGTGTGGACGGTCTGGATTGCCGTATAAATATGCCAGCTGCACGTTCGAAGAGATGTAACTTTATGTTTTTTTAAATGGTGTAAGACTAACAGATGAGATCTTTCCTCCGCAATGTATGCAGCGGGAACGGGGACTCTTCGTTTCTCTCCTTATAAATAACCCCTCATTGGTTCCACTCATATCATACAAAGCCTCTTCTCTTGAATCTTTCTTTCTTACCTGCAACTCTCCTATATTTCATCCCTCTTTCTTCCTTTGACAATGGCTGAGAAACACCACCACCATTTTCATCACCATAAGGAAGAAGAGAAGCCCTCTGAAGTGGTTTACGGGGAGACCGACACCTACACCGACGGCTACGGCGGAGTTGTTGAAACCACAGAAGTCGTTGCCGTTGCATCCACCGTCGATTATGAGAAAGAAGTGAAGCACCACAAGCACAAGGAGCACCTCGGCGAGCTCGGCGCTGTTGCCGCCGGTGCTTTCGCTCTGGTAATTCTCTACCAATCTTACGCAGTGTGTGTTGATGGTGTTGTTGTTGCACCATTTCAACTGCTTGGCTTTTGAGTTTTTACTTTGATTGTTTGGTTGATCTTTTGATCTGGGTCTTTATGATAATATCCCGTTAACAATTGCTTATGATGGTTATGATCGAGAGTGGTTTCCACATCCACACCGTTCGTCTCTTTGGATTCTGATACGGATGAAATGTACGCTGGCGGTAGCTTGCTAGGAACGGACAGTGGCTCTGAGGGGCCACCGTGATATATGGAATTTATCCACACCGTCCATCCATTTTGGTCATATTATTTTATGGTATAAGCCCAGAAATAAGGCAGTTCTAAGGCTCAAATGGACCACACAGTCGGTATTAAACACCAACTATTGAAAACTTTTTGGAGCTTAAGAAGTTTTGGATCAAGGTGATATTTATGTTTTCCCTTCATCCAGATCTATGTGACGTTATTAACAGCTTGGATGGCAATTAGCCATCACGGTGGGCCATAGGAAGGTTTCAACGGTGGGTGTCATTATTACCGTTGCTTCTTGTCGTGTAGCCCACTTGAGCCTTGGATCTGCCTCATTTCTCTTGGCTTATACCCTAAAATGATATTGGAAAATAAATAAACGTTGTGGACAGAACCCATACATCACGGTGGCCCGTAAGGGACGGTCGGATAGTATCCAATCGGCTTCCAATCAAAGCTGTTAGAGAACTCTTGATTGACCGATGTTGACCATCATTTGGACGTTCCTTAACCGTCAATTTATTTTCTTCAAATATATCCTCCAACCAGTGGCAAGGATCATCCTATATAAGTTGCGTGTACAGACCACTTGTGCGACCTTAGATAAGTGGATACTTGGTATCCTGTGACAGTAAGATTACATTGGTGCCTGGAAGATATGGAGCCCTCGTGATGTATAGGAAGCGGCTCCGGGTAACACCTTCGTGGATGTTACCCAACCATTTAGGCCCACCTTGATGTATTTGTTGAATATCAACGCCGTCCATCTGTTTTTCTATCTTATTGTTTTAGGACGCATTCCCAAACCTTAAGAAGATTCAAATCTCAGGTGGACCATGCCACTAGAAACAGTGGTGAATGACCAGTAAAAATCAATTTGGGTCACAAAAGTGTTGGATCAAGCTGATCTTTGTGTTTTCCGTTGATTCAAATCTTCCTGACATTATCAACGGGTTGGATTGCTAATAAACAATACGATGTGTCCTTTGGAATTTTTAATGGTGAGTGAGTTGGATCTGCATTATCTCTCAGACCCTTCCTAAAATGAGCTGGAGAAACATATAGACGGTGTGGATTTACAACAAATCATCCAGTTGGGCCCCACGTTAAGGGTATCACCCAATGAGCTGTTACCCGGGTAACATCTAATTCGCTCCCGATATATGAAGCACATCCAGTCCGTCCATCCGATGCCCGGCCCCATTTTACTCGAAGGTGTGCCGCAGCACAGCTAACAAATTACGAAGGAACACCCATCCTTGATTTCAAACGATGCCCATATTAGTTGCAAACCTGCATTTTTTTTTGGTCCGGTCCTCCACCCATGCCAGATGAATGCTATGAATGGCCTGGATTCCATATTAACAACACGGTCAAGGGTTCGAGTACCCATAGGTGGTGAAATCTCACTACGGCGTGAGTATGTGGTGTTATCATATATATATATAAAATTAAAAAATAAAAAAACCATGTAAATTAAGGTGGGCGTTCCCGCTCAACCTTTTCCCAGCGGTAACGATCCATCTTATTCATGGATCAACCTAAAATTTCGGCCCTGAAAGTACCGTGCAATGATTCATCAGATTACCCGCTTGGATTTCATTCATGCATTACTTGAGAATGCTACGTGATTTGCGCGAATCTGCGGGATTTGTAGTCCCATTGAGCCACGTGGCGGACAGTTTGGTTTTGAGGATGGGGCACGGTGTTTCATCCGGAACGGGGGTTAGTACTAACCGCGTAAATGAGATCTCTGTAGGGTCCACTAACACATACATCATGCTGTGGCCCATAGTTTTTTCAGTGGCAACCAGTACCGAGCCCCTGTATAATCCATGTCCACCGTAGTTGAAGCAGTCGTATCTTGTCGACTGTACAGGTGTCAATCATCTAAAAATTATACAGACCGTCCAATTTACGGATGGTCCTAACTAATAGCATATTGGTTCTCTTGTGGGAAATGATAATATTGTAGTAATAAAAGACGACATCCACAGCTAAGGTGCAACCTGGGGAGGTTGGGCTGGATTGAGGGTCAACTCAACCCTAACCTAACCTCATGAGTACGCAACGTCACCAAACACGAAATTCCTACCTGAGCTGCCCAACGCAGAGTCAACCCAAAGTCATCCATATTCGGCCTAAACCATCTGAAATGCATGTGATTATTCCAACTCCAGCTAACTCAACCTGAACCCGGGGACCTTGACAACCACCGGACCCAACCCAATCTGAGCTGTGGTTGTGTGAACCGGGTTCGGGTTAACCTGAGCCCAAGCTGCAATCCTACTCTTGGGAGAAAGAGAATTTCTCAGGGTGGTTTTCACATGGCATATGCAAAGAAAAATTAATGGTCCAGATCAGATTTGAGCTTTTTGATACCACTTAGATTTAAGATATTTTAGATTATCTTTTCTCAAAACCTTATAACTTAGTCAAACTAATTACGACTAGCAAATCTTATCCTTTGATTATTTATTTATTTATTTATTTTTACTACTTTTAAATTGAAGCTGTAGAGCTTTGTACATCTGTGGTGGTCCTTGTCATCCTGATATGATGGGCCTTGTGAGGAAGATACACTATTTCTGACCATCTACTAGGTGAAAAAATCAACTGCTATCATTCTAAATTAAATGCATTGATCAAATGATTTATGATCATATTATGCCATTTGTTTCGCCAGCAAGTGCAAGTGGGGGTGAATCATCCAATAGTCCAGTCTAAAAATTAGATCAAGTTTTTCATTTTTAGACAATAACTTCATGTCAGCTTACATTCTGTGGTCGGTTTTGTTTGATTTTATTAGCATGAGAAGCATAAAGCGAAGAAAGATCCCGAAAACGCACACAAGCATAAGATCGAAGAAGAGATAGCTGCAGCTGTTTGTGTAGGCAGTGGAGGATTTGCTTTCCACGAGCATCATGAGAAGAAGGAAGCAAAGAAGGAAAATGAAGAGGCTCATGGAAAGAAGCACCACCATCTCTTTTAAGAGTCTCCATCTTCGCAGCTCATATATGTCTGTGATGAGTTTTAGAGTCTCTATGCTCGTGTCTGTCCGTAGCTAGCTCGTGTTTAGACTCCATAAATATTTAAAAAGTCGTGTGTTTCTTCATTTATGATTTATATGATTTTGGGTCTGTATGTACTTAGTTTCGTTCATGTTTTGGAAGGTGAGCATGGTTTTACTTTAATTGGGTTCTTAAAATAAAGGTTATCCGTGAGGTTGTTTCTCTGGTTAAAGAACCTTTTTATGAATCTATCCTAGCATTATTGCGTCTTTTTGTTCTTCTTTAAAGGGAGGTGGGAGCACACGGCCTATTATTTCTTCTTATATGGTGCATTTTGTTCCTTGGCAAGTCGATTGAACATTGGATACAACACATGTAACATCCTAGATGTTATAGTTTTAGCTGAAGTTCAGCATATTGTTTGATATGATTATTAATTTTTCTTAATTAATGTGATTTTTAATTTATTTAGTGAATATATATATATATATATATATATATATATATATATATTTAAATCTATGATGATTTAGATGAGAATTCATTTCTAAGAATTACTTAGAAACATGCCTAGAAACTTGTAAAAGTATTAGCTTTTTCAAAACACTACGATAAAAAATAATTACGAAAATGCCAAAATTTAGAAACTTGATTTCCAAATCACATGGTTCCCATGATCCGATTGATCTAAGATTTTATTCTATGCCTATTTATCATAAATGAACCGTACATATCAAAATTCAGTCATTGGATCATAATAAAAGTATTCCAATTTCCAAATCAGGCCATTAACCCTTGATTTTGGTGTCCATTGAGTGAGAAAAGTTCATAGATAGTTATAGTCAAATATTTTCCTTCTTATGAATAACTTAGATCGCCTATAATATAAACCGAATATGAGATATGAGTGCCTCACCTTGATAAATCTTTTCTTCGGCCACAAGTTACTCCTTTTAGGAAATAACCAAGCTTACCAAATCTTTTCAAATTTGGACATTTATATTAACCCATTTCCCACTTTCAATCGCAACTCAAATTTTGACCATACATTAGTCTCATATGATTATGAGATTATACAAAATTTAGACCCAATTTATAATCTTACACCGTTAGATGATGGTCACCCCAAAACGGGTTGCCACCTTTTAGCGCAATAGGTGAAACCTCTTCCACTATCGATCGATCACCAAAAAATTTTCAATTGTTTTCCTATCATGACTATGCATATTTTTAAAATTTTGGGCACTGATCATCACGCATGAACTGTTATGACAACCCTAAGTGCAGGTCTATGATGTAGTAACAACTCAGTAAAACGCAGGTTGTACCCATCGGGAGTTGCTATTGTGCGATTTCTAAATATGTTAGAACTAGAACTAGTATTTAAACTAACTACTAAAATTTGATTTTAGAGAGTAATTGTTGAAAAAACTATCAGAATTAAAATACTAGAGCATCAAGGATCCACTCATAGCCATCTTAATGTTAATTTACTTGATTTAATTGGATCAGACAACTGGAATCGAAGTCATATCATATTCAGTTAAATAATAGAGCAGTTAAATCATCATTCATGCATCAAAATAGATTTAAACTTTCATTGAATTGACTCCCTCATAAAGCATCATCAATTTGATCGCAGGGAATTAAAAGCATTTATCGTGCCTAGAGTCAACGATAGATCAATGGATTTTACAGATCAATCCCTTGTAAAACATGTAAGAAATTATTTATAGTCTTCCCAATCATCCAAAGAGCCTGGAGTCGATAATGGATCAAAGCAAACTAAAAATACTTTTTTATTCAAACCAAATATTAATGAATTATTCAACATATAAACCAAATACTTAAATCAAAGTAAATTAAACATTACGAAGAACTACAACCTTCAACTCTTAGCTATAGGTAAGAGATTAGTTAACCATAAACATGATTGAATGAAAACGCAAATAAAAAAAACATAAAACTAATTAGAACCAAAGTTTTGGAGAAGAAAAATGATTCCTTGAAGCTCCACAACTCTTTGCTCTACTCCTACCTTAATTCATATTTAGAAGATCATAAAACATCCCTTTATATATCTTTAATTTGTACCAACTTCAAACCAACCTTGAATTTATACATTTAATCGCACATTCGATATCACTTCGATGGCATCGAACTCTCATCGTAGGAATTGAGTTAAAACAGAAAATTGCCCACCAATGAATTTTCAAATTCAGAGATTTTCTCAATGGCATCAAAGCTCCTTTGATGAAATTGAAGGGTGCATGAATATGCCTAGCAACAAAATCAGAAATTTCTTAAAGTTTACGATGGGATCGAGGGTGGCTTTGATGGGATCAAGGGTGGCTTCGATGGCATTGACACTTACTTTCATGGCGTTGAAGGCGTCATCAATGGCATCGAAGTGTCGATTTCTGCTGCTATGATTTTTTGCACTTTGAATCTTCAAATATCTTCCTTCCTTACTTGATTTCCTTTGATCCTTGGCTCTTTAATTCTTTAATCTTGATCTCCACAGATCCAATCCTCCACTTGGTTATTCGATCTTTAAAAATTCAATCATTGCTTTAAGCGTCTTTTTTACCTTAGCTCTCAAAATCACATCGCAAGAGAAAACATGCATAATTAAATCAATTAAGCACATCTATATTCATAAAACCAAAGCATAACAAGGGGGGAATATACAATATTTCACACTCAACACACCTCCCCAATTAGCATTTTTCTAGTCCTAAGCAAAACATGCGAAATCTAATCTCCTAAAAATCTAAATTTCAAACCTTTCTTAGAAAGCAACATTTTGTGTAATCCTACACATATGAGTAAAATTCAAATATATAAGAATAAAATATTAACAATCTAGAATCTAATATCACTAGTAAACTATTAAACTAAGTTCTCCCTTAAACAGTTAATCAATAGAATGCATCCAAACATCAAGTTCCTAGTGTACTTAATATCTTTCAACTTATAATCCATAAGAGTTAACCTTCTTTCCATAATGTCAACCATAATCATTACCTTAATGTGGACATATCAACACAAGTTACTGATTCCGAACCTATCTCATTTTCACTTATTTTTCTAACTTTTCGACTTTACATTGATGGCTTTTACACTTTTTTTATTCTTCTTTTCATTCTTTTTCATTGATTTCTCATTAAAACACATACCATAAGTAGCCATTTTGATTTCACTATTTTTCAATTCGTCATTTTCATCTTTTTCCAACAAGGTAAATAAGGATCTTTAGACTTGGTTCCTAATACTTTTAAGTAATTATCAAGTTAAAATTAGAAGTTTAAGTTTACTTAAAAAAATATAAGTTAGATGTGAATTGTGAACTAGACTCAATTTATACTTAAACTTTCTATTAATCAATTCATTAAGAAGAACTTTATTCAGAAATTTACTAATTAACTAAATTCTAGATTTTCAAAATTTTATTCTATATCTTATCATAATAACTCAAATATATTTAATTACATAGAATATTGTAACGTCACGGAAAAATCGGTACAAGGACCCGAGTACCACCTTAGGTAGAAATCACCCAAGACCAAAACTTTTAGAAATTAGGTTAATATTAGCAAGTGCTAAACTAGAGTGCTTATGAAATTAGTACTAATCACTTTAAATATGATCTGTACAGTATCACTGACGCTATATTACCTTGAAATCTAGAATCCATCCTTAAACCCGGTTGCTCTTGGGAGCACACCGAAACTTCGTATCAGACCTGGATCACACGTCGAAAGTCCAATTACCCCGAAACTATACAGTTATGACCGCATTACTGGACTTGACAATCTTCTCGAAAATCAAGTCTTAATTGTGTTTAGAAATGCACAACTTAAGCCCGGAGCGAAGAGTGTGAGAAACGTGAAAATATTTAGAAATAAAATTCGAATTTAAGTAATCTGAGTCGTGTCATTTGCAGGCCAAATATAAAGATTCAGACCGTCAAAATCTGACTAAAATACACCCTCGGATAAGGAGAAATGTCCCACACATGTCGGTTACTTGTGACCCTAATCGAGTGCCCGTGATCGTTAAACTGAAACTGGTCCGCCACGGCTGATCTACAAACCCGAACGGAATGAAAACTTAGCTTGACCTAGATCCATGGTCAGGGAGCTTAAGTCCGACCGCACGTGAAAAAGGGGCCACCAGAAGTGCTCCGTTGGACCGGAACAGTCCATATTTGGATATAACCTAAGTATACCTTGGCCCTGGGGCCATTCCCATCAAACCTGAGCCTATATAAGGACCTTAAACCCTCACTCTCTCACCTCATAGGAATTTGAGAAACCCTAGGAGAGAGAGAAGAGAAAAGAGAAGGGAAAAGAGAGAAAGTGAGAGTGAGAGTTGGAGATTCTTTATGGGATTCAATCCCACTACTCCACGCAATCAACCGCCGATCCTGTATCGCTATACAGGCGATTCCGACTCCGTACTTAGGTAAGAAAACCTAACCCTAACTTGTCTTAAGATTTTTTACTAGTGTATTAGATGAATTAGCTAACCTATTCCCTGTTATAGGTTATTGTGGTGCCGTAGACAAGACTTAGCTTTAAAACTGAGTTCGTTACGAGTCTACCGGCAAAAGGTGTGAACTATAAACATATAGGTTATGGTTTTCAAGGCTTTCAATGTCGGTTAATAGTTTATTACTGATGTGGGTGCTATTTCACATGCCAAATATGATGTTTGTTTCGCGTTTCAGATATGTATGAACTATGTGGAGTTTAGTGTATTCTATGTATTTATAGAAAAGACTGTATACATATGGAATTTGAAATTACGTTTGCTATGATTAATTGTCATGTGATTATGCTAGTTGTATGCGTAATAACTCCTTGATGAAAGGATTTGCCCTAATACGTGTTATCACCAACATACATCATGTATGCTGGAATATGTAGTCTAAGTGTTTATAGAAATGTCTGAATGAACAAGTGTGTAATAAATTGTATGTTATATGGGAGTTGAGAAGAGATTCTCAACTATCTTAACGATGTGTATGATTTCCTCCATGTAACTTACATTCTCTGTCTGTTTTACTTAGGGACTACATATGTATGAATTCATGTTTAAGTTTAAATCCATCAAATGTTCATATGCTAGTATGATTGGAATTGTTGATCCATTACTGTTCTGATTAGCTTGTATGATTATCTGTTATAATTGAATGTGTTTGAGACTACGGAATAGTCTAGGTAATCGGTAACAGGTACTGAGTAGGTGGCTGAGGTTGTTTCGCCACATAAGATGTGATCAATGAATTCGAGTCGTACTTGGGATGTCGGCAGTGATTAGGCCACACGGAGTGCTTATGCACTTCATGTCGATCAACTCAATGTACGCTCGTACTAGTCGAGCTCATCAAGTAACCCGATTGACCTGATGTATGTTCACCATGTATAGACGCTACTGCTTGAATCTAAGGTACCAAACTCACCAGTGAAAACCCTTTTAAACCTTGGTACCTCGATTTGCTAAGACTCATGAGCCGGGCATGGTGGTATGGGACACCGTGGTCGATCTGTCGGCCTACGCTGGGGTGACGAGCCTCCCTGTAGTGACCAGTGAGCAACCCAGACTCGTGAGTCGAATACGGTGGTATGAGACACTGTATTCGAACTGTCGGCCTACACTGATAAGGTGAGGAGTCCTTTGGAGTGACCTCGAGCGTATGCTAAGACTGCGTAGAGGTGACGAGCCCTTACGTAGCAAGGCCTGCACTGATAAGGTGACGAGCCCTTTGCAGTGACATAGAACCTTAACATCGTATGAGATTTACTAGGATTGACGACCCTAGAATGGATCATTGTTTGGGAATTGATATAAGGGAGGTACCTTAGCTTCCCAATCCTGCTTTGTGAAAAGGACTATTAAGAACTTGGTAATCATGTTCATGCACCGCACTGCATGTGCCGTTTGGCGTTGGGCAGAGCACTGAGGAAGTGACTGACATGCGCGACTGTTAGATGAAGATCGTAGAGGGAGTGCAGGCGAGGGCTGCATCATTTATTCATACCATTCTTACATTAACTAGAGTATTTAGGAATGCTTGATTGTATTGCTTTATCATTACTGCTTGACTAAATTGATAATATGTTAACCTTTGCTTCATTGTTCCACTGAGTTAATCACTCACTCCCACGTTACGGGACGGTGTTGTACACACCTACCAGACTCTGTCTTAGATGTAGATGGAGACCTGACTGATGAGGTGGAGGTGAACTTCGTAGACGATGAGGATGCCTTCTCCTATATGCAGTATTCTGGCGGGTTTACCTAGACTGTTCTGATCGGCGGGGCTTCAGGGTTATGCTTATAGTGGACTATTACATTTTGACATTTTGTAATTTGAATCAATACATGTAATTATTGACCTGGAAATGCATACATACTTTAGAGACCTAAACCGGTTTATAAAGTTATACATACTCGTTTCAGTCTTCTGCTTGCGTATTACAACAGTCCATGGATTATGTTTCGTTGATTTGGCTTAATCTTATTCATGTTTTATGCACTAATACAGACAACATTTAATCATTATTAAATATGTTGCATAAGTGATGCATTGGAACTCAGGAGTTGGACTTCTACTCGACCCCTGATTTTCAGGGCGTTACAAATATTAATATTCAAAAAGGCTTTTGAAACTGAAAATTTTAAAAAATTAAGAGAAATTTTCTCAAAACTGAAATTACTAATTAGTTCATCTAATCTCACTCCTAACCTAAAATCTACATTATTCTTAATGTAAAAGATATATAATGCAAGATATGCAATACATTATAACAAGAGACAATAAAAATGAAAGAGGAATGAGTAAGAGAATTAGTACTTGAGGAAGATCGCTGAAATGGTATGAAGTCTTCAATGTCTAAAGGTATTAGTACTATTGATGCAGAAATCTGGTCAGCCCTCCTTGACTCGTGAACCTACATAAAGAGCAAACCAAGAAGACCCTGGTTGGTGTGCCAGGGACTCTCCGATACCAAAGTCAAGAATCTGGGTCTAGTAGAGTGTAGAAGGTCAGGACTAGAGATTGTGCATACCTCTTCCATCTAGAGATCTTCATATTTATAGGTGGGAACAGGTGGTGGCATAGAGGACAATCATCCCTATTTTTGAGGGGACAGAATCCTAGTAGGATTTTGAGTCTACACGTGGTGGAGATCCTTCTAGATCTTCAACAAGGAGAACCATGTTGGAGATGGTTTCCACAATCTTCAACACGGATCGCGGGTGGATAGCAACGTCAATTAGGTCGGGCTCAGCTTAACGTTTTGGGTCGAGCTTGACCTGATGCTGAGAGGTCGAGCTTTGGTTTGCTGAGGTCGAACTCGACATATTCGCTAAGGTCAGGATCGACCTAACGTTAGGGTCGAGCTCGACTTGATGCTGAGAGATGGAGTTTTCTTCCTGGTTGGTCGAGAGGTGAGTGCTGGACCGTCGGGTTGCACCTGTTGCCGTTAGAACACTTGACCTATCCTGTTGACAATAGGTTAGCATATTTGCCCCATAATAGTAAGTCTCCCCTACTTACTAGTCCATGTAGTGGATTGGATAAGTAGTATGTGCTCTGGCCAGGTTGTGCTTAACATCAAGTCGAGTTGGGACTTAGGGTAGGATAAGCCGGGAGGCCGAGGAAAGTGAACCACCTACGTGTCATTATGAGTGATGGGGAGTCAGCGATTGCGAAACTCGAGGTCGGAGTTCCATGATGGCAGTGTGATGGCGGCTCTCGACCAGTGGGTACTTGGCATGTGCTAGCTATCTTCAGAATGGGGCTCGAGGTAACCATACGCTGTGTCTCATAAGGGGAGCGCTAGCGTGTGACGCTTCGACTCTACATGCTCGAGCACTAATGGGGTGCCATTAATGTGCTGAATGTGATGTGTATACTTTAAGACCTGTATCCTAGGCCGTACTGTTCCGTCGACTCCCGCGATCCTTTTCGTCGAAGTCCAGCAATCTGCGATGTATAATCAACATTTGCACGCAACTCTAAGTCGTATTTTATAGAATTGAGTCAGCTTAATCCGAGACTTGTACCATTGCGACCTCACTGTCATCGTAGTTCTAACGCCGCGTCTTGCATATCGATCCGATACCGTGGCAGGGAGATGTGGGCTGACGTTTATTTCAAAGAAAATGCCGCGCATTTGCAATCCCAAGAGAATCTCTACAACATGTCCCATCAATCAATCAATCCATCAATCATCACCTCATTTTAAGTACAAAGCAACCCATGCTTTCTTTCTCCACAAGTCAAGCAATCACCGAGTTAACTCTTTCTCACCCTCTCTTAACAACCATACATGTCAAGTACACATCACACATCACTCACCCTTTCACCCATCACACCCATCCCTCACTTCTCTTACAACCCTTTCTCTCTCTCTCATTTCTCAACACAACTCCCAAGCTAGTAAAAAAAATGCACGTCCATGCATTCCAAGAGAGAAAATGAATTTGTGTGGCCCACCTTTCCCATCCCAAAAAAAACCTGCATCCTAGCCATTCAACTCTCATCACCCTCCATTAAAGTGAAGCACAAGGAGACTGGCGTTCCAACGAACTGAGAAGATCGAACGATGGGTGCTTCTATAGGATAGATTGTCATGTTCTTATGATGGGCCAAGTGAGGCCTACCGATTGATGGTATGGATCTCTCTTTGGACCCTAAGATGTGGCCGATGGCCCACCTTGATTATTAATGTCATTCCATGATGGGGCCATTCTCCGTAGACCCCATCATGATGTTTACTTTCTAGTTTAAAAGGGGGTCATCTAGACCTTCTATTTCGGTGGAGAAAGGATCTCCACCGTTGATTTTGATCGGTGGGCCCATATGAAATGGGACCCACTTGATGTATGTTATAGATTATGCAAGGGAGGGCCCATAGTACCGAGGTCCCTCCATCATCACATGTCTCTCTTTCTTGCTCTCTCCCTCTCTCTTTCATATTTTTGGTATGATGATGTGGCCGTGTGGCCCGTCCGGATGGACCCCACCATAAGGCATGTATTTTTATCCAAGTCATCTATTGGTGGGGCCCACTTTATAAGCGTTGTATCCACACCACCCATCATTTGGTGGCCCACGTGTGAAGCCCACTTGAAATGCACAACCGTCCAACATCCCTGGACACTGGACGATTGAATGAGAAACACAAATATTAGCTTGGTGTAATGCATTTGGGGTGGGCCACTTGTGTAGACCCCACCTTGATGCATGTTGTTAATCCACACCATCCATTCCTTAGTCCAAATCATTTTACCCATTGAGCCAAAAAATGAAGCTGATCTGAGTATTTGGTGGGCCATAGCATAGAAAACAGTGATTTTCATCGTTTAAATTCACCTTAACTTTTCTACACGTCGAAAGATGCCCAATATTGGGCTTGTTGGATTGGTTTTGGATTATAGAATCCATTGGGTGAGATGGATTCTTCGGATGCGGGCCCAACGCATGAAAAACCGCGAGCTTTCGCGATTTAAAAAAAAAACAAATATGCAGCAGACACTACTACTGCCAAAGGCGCGGGTAGTGCCTGCGGCATGTAGTGGGCGGACGTCAGGAGACCCACGGTCCAGCTGTGGGCCCCACCATGATGTGTGTTTTGTATATCCACACCGTCCATTTTGTAGGCCCTTAGGGCAGTAGGCTGCCCTCCAAAAATCAAACACATCCAAAGCTCAGGTGGCCCACATCATAAGAAACAGTGAGATTGAACCGTCTGCCATTAAAACCCATTTTTGGGTTCACAGAAGTTTTAAATCAATATGAAATTTGTTTTACTCTTCATTCAGGTTTGCGTGACCTTATGAACGGATTGGATGGCTTATAAACATTATGGTGGGCCCCACTGGGACCCACAATGATGTGTTTTATTCCCACTGTCCAGCAGACGGTGCAGCCCACAGTGATGTATGTGTTCTATTCACACCATCCACTGCTGTGGCCGGTGGAACCCACTTAGATGTATGTGTTTTATCAATGCCGTCCAGCTATTGGATGGCTAGTGGACCCCACCAAAATGTATGTGTTTTATATATGCCATCCAATCATTTTAGCTGGCTGCTAGATGACAGGGGGACCCCACCATGTGGTATATGTTTCATCCATGCTGTCCATCTATATGGGACCCACCCCACATGTGGGCTGCGCTTGTGATATATATACGTGTGTGTGTGTATGTATATATATTATATTGTATATTATATATATATATATATATATATATATATATATATATATTATTATATAATGTATACATGATGGTGGGCCTTTATGGCACCCACCATGATGCTTGTGCTGCATCCAAACTGTCTAACCATTTTGAAAGCTCATTTTACAGACTTGAGACTAAAAATAAGATAGATCTATAGTTCAAGTGGACCCCACCTTGGTATATATATAAGGCCCAAGTGATTAGGCCCATCTTGTCATATTTATGGCCTGTTGTTGAGGCCCACCTTGATGTGTATGAGGTCGTTGTTGAGGCCCACCTCGATGTGAATGTAAGGCCCATGTTATGAGGCCCATTGTGATGTATTTCAAAGGCCCGTGGGATATGGCCCATTGCAATGTACATAAGGCCCATTGATGCAGCCCACTTGATTTATATAAGGCCCATATGATGTGGCCCATTTGATGTATCTAAGGCCCATGGTCGAGGCCCAAGGGGATGTCCTTAAGGTCCATTACAATGTGTGATTCCCCTATGGTTTATGTAATGATATTTATGGCGGGCCGTGCCTAGGGAACAATGATGGTTTGACGTCCACATTGTAAGTGTAATGCTGGTTAAATGTCCGCATTGTAACTCTCCTTAGGGCCCATTGATAGGCCCATACTTGTTGATAATTCATCACTTTATAACATGTTTAGTATAGCTCCATGATTCATGCCCATATGCATCATATGTATGCTTGATATGAGGAATGTTTAATCATAGCATAAGCCGTTGGGCTGAAACATTTACGGGACTGCTTATACGACGGAGTGCCCCACATGATCGCGTGGTACGTGCAGGATTGCTGCATGATTGTACGGTGTGACTCATGTATCTCACATATGTATGACTTGATCACTGCACACCCTAGCGACATCAGGACCGTGGCCTCCACAGGCACATCGTGGATAGTCGTATCGAATACCGAAAATGTTGGCTCTAGCATTATGGGCACTTAGGACGTCCTTGGGTGAAAATCTCAGAACCTTTTTGGTACCAGGAGATGCTCCAACGTCTAGACCGAGTGGATATATGAGCACCTGAGTGTCAAATATTAGGAGGTCGCGTCTCTCACTGTGTCGTGGTCGGTTGGAAAGGGGTATGGCCTTATCCGCCCAAGTGAGAGGGCTATAAGCTAGGCTGAGTTTGACCAGCTCGCAATTGAGTCCGCTATCGATGAGCTGGATAGGTATTAGCAGACTACTGGTCAGGCAGATAGTGTGGTCTCTTCCACTTGCTTGACTATGCCGCTAGGGAGGAGGCAGTCAGTGTGAGGTGTATTAAACCCCGGTGATATCCAGAGAGAAACTATACTGATATGTGTACTTGATAAGGACTGGCATGCTTGCTTTGCATCTTGCATATGACACTTGGCTACATAGGCCTCGCATCGCATGGTCTTGGTATAACCGATAGCATTCATGCCTTGCATCACATAACTTTGGTACAGCTGATAGCATTCATGGACTTATCATGTATTTCCGCATTACTTTGATATTGTACGCTTGGCGCTTACCTTGCGCACACACTTACACCACCCTTTAAGCTTTTGTAAGCTTATGCACGACCGTTGCGTGCAAGTGTCGTTGGACAGTAGCAGCGTTGAGGCAGGAGCGCGCATCTAATCATTTTAGAGTTTTTTTTATCACCCTGTATTTTCCTTTCTGCATTGTACTTGTACTTAAAGTTTTTGATATAGTGAATATGTGGTGATGTTGTTTTTGTGACTTGGTTATGCTTGTGGTTATGCTCCATTAAAATAAATCATACTAAAAATCCTCCTTGTAAGATCTTAGGATCGGAATCTAGCACATGAGTGTTGAGATCTGAGAATGAGGCACTACTGAGGCTGTCGGCGCCGGATTCGGTGATCAGGAATTTTGTGAGCTCGGTTTCCAAGTTTGGGGCATGATAGAAGTTGGTATCAGAGCATAACTTGGGAATGCCTAAGATCACATCACATATCTGCTATGAACTTAGAATAAATAGGTTCCGGGTCCGAATAACTTAGCGATTTTTTGACATAGACCCTTAACGTTTATGCCTTCGAGAATTCTCAAGGTTGATAAGCCCTTGTTCCTTCCTATAGGACATAATGGCTAGAAGAGCGACCCAAGCGAACCCCGCTCCACCACCTGTGACTCCCGCTCCACCACCTGTTACACCCGCTCTACCACCTGCGACTCCCACTCCACCCTGGATATTTCTGCTTTCCAGCCCGAGGATGCCACTCCTTTACCTCAGACCGGTGCAGATCTGACCGTACCTATGAGTGCCACTCAGCTACAACAGATGCTATAGGCGATGACTGTTATTCTTCAGGGGCAGAGTAGGTGTCCCACTGTTACACTAGCCGATGTTAAGCAGGAGCATACAAGCGCCCTTCTTAAGGACTTCCAACAACACGATCCACCGTGTTTCCGAGGCGAGCTTGACCCTACTGCAGTGGAGATATGGTGCTCCGAGGTGGAGAAGATATTTGAGACCATGAGATGTACGACCCAGCAGCGAGTCTCATTAGCTATATTCCTTCTCCAGGGTGAGGCTCAGCATTGGTGGGATTCTGTGGCCCGATCGGTAGCGGCCGATTTTGAGTGGACCTGGAAGAACTTTGTAAATCGGTTTGACCGGAAGTTCTTTCCCAAGCATGTGCGACAACAGCGCATATTAGAGTTTGAAACTCTGGTCTAGGGAGACATGACTGTGTCCCAGTATGAGGCACGTTTCATCGCGCTATCGAGATTTGCGACATATCTTGTTGACGATGAGGGGCGAAAGGTTTGCGTTTTGAGAATGGTTTGCGTCCTGCCCTCAAGAGTCGTGTGATCGGACACATGCTTCCAACATTTGAGCAGATCGTGGAGAGGGCATAGATTTATGAGTCAGATTGGGCCAGTTTGCAGAGAGCCCATGACCAGAGGGGAGATCAGAAGAGGAAGGAGCCTTCTAGTGGTTCCCAACAGCAGCAGCAGCATTGTTCATAGCAGTGACACATGACCCGCCCAGTATTCTGAGCACTGGCAGTACCCCTAACACCACCTCTGAGACCGTTTACAGGTACTTGCTTTGGGTGTGGTAGGACAGGACATCGTGTGTACAAGTTCCCCATCCACGGTAGCAGCCGAGGACATCGCATCAGCCTCCACGATAGCCACCACAACAGCAGCAGCGACCACAATACCACCCTCCAAGGCCTCCCCCATTGCAGTCGAGGCAGCAGATCAGGCCGCCATAGCGGCAACAGCATCAGTCGAGACCTCAGAGGGGACCTCCACCTCCCCAGTAGGCCTAGGGCAGATTTTATGCCGCACAGCAGGACCCTCAGTCATCAGGAGGGGTCGTCGATGGTACTCTCCTTATTTCTACATGCATTGCATGTGTATTGTTTGACTCTGGTGCATCGCATTCCTTTATGGCCACTGATTTCTGTCGATCGACCGGTTTGCCGATGGAGTCTGCCCGTGAGGGTTTTTCAGTATCGACGCCCTTAGGGAAGACTGCAGTATTAGACTGATTTTACTCATCTTGCCCCATTCTGATTGGGGATATCTTTTTACCTGCGGACCTATTCGTATTACCGATGTCCGATTTTAATGTTATCCTGGGCATGGATTGGCTCGCCGAGTGCCACGCTATATTGGACTGCTCCGCGAGGATAGTCATGTTCTGTATACCTGGCGTGCTAGAGTTCCAATTTGTTGCCAAGCCCAGGGGAGAGCAGCTTTCTTGCCTATTATCGTGTGCCGTTGAGGAGTTAGTTTCTTTGAGTATTGACCAGCTGTCAGTTGTTTGTGGTTTTTCGGATGTGTTCTAGGAGATTTCGGGGTTACCACCTCGTCAGCACACTGAGTTCTAGATTGATCTCATGCCTAGTACCATGCCTATTTTGAAGGCCCCATATCGTATGATATCGTTAGGATTATGGGAACTGCAGAAGCAGTTGGACGAGTTGCGCGAGTTAGGCTTTATCCGTCCAAGTAGTTCGCCATGAGGAACGCTGGTACTCTTCGTGAAGAAGAAGGATGGCTCATTGAGGCTTTGCGTAGATTACCACGAGCTCAATAAGGTCATGATCAAGAGCAAGTACCTGCTCTCGAGGATTGATGATTTATTTGATCAGCTGCAGGAGGCGCAGTTCTTTTCGAAGATAGACTTGTGGTCCAGTTATCATCAGGTTCGGGTTTGAGATGAGGATATCCTGAAGATAGCTTTCAGGACGCGCTACGGTCATTTTGAGTTTCAGTCCATGTCCTTTAGGCTAACCAATGCGCCCGCAGTGTTCATGTAGTTGATGAACGAGGTCTTCCGTCCGTATCTCGACCAGTTTATTGTGGTGTTCATCGACGACATTCTGATATATTCGAGGACCCTTGAGGAGCATGAGCGGCATCTAGAGATTACATTGCAGACCCTCCGTACACACCAGCTTTAGGCGAAGTTGGAGAAATGCGAGTTCTGGCAGGAGGAGGTGAAGTTCCTCGGTCATGTGGTGACGAGGCAGGGTGTCACCGTGGACCCCTCGAAGATTGATGTCGTGCGTCAGTGGGACCAGCCCACGATCGTATCTGAGATCTGCAGTTTTCTTGGTTTGGCGGGCTACTACCGATGTTTTATTGAGGGATTCTCTCGCATTGCAGCCCCATTGACTAGGTTGACCTGTAAGGGTACCAAGTTCGTGTGGAGCGACGCTTATGAGCAGGCATTTATGGAGCTGAAGGACCGCCTCACGTCTACTCTTGTCCTCACTCTTTCCTCTGGGAGTGATGGATATGTTGTATTTACTAATGCCTCGCAAGTTGGTTTGGGTGTTGTCCTGATCCAGCACAGGAAGCCAGTGGCTTATGCGTCTCGTCAACTCAAGGTCCATGAGCTGAACTACCCTACGCATGATTTGGAGTTGGCAGCAGTGGTCTTCGCACTGAAGGTGTGGAGGCACTATCTTTATGGGGTGAGGTTCGAGCTCTTCTCCGACCATAAGAGCTTGAAGTATTTGTTCTCTCAGTTCGAGTTGAACATGAGGTAGAGGCATTGGATAGAGCTCTTGAAGGACTATGATTTTAATCTCCAGTACCACCCGGGCAAGGCGAACGTGGTGGCAGATGCCCTCAGCCGTCAGCCATGAGGCTTGGTGGCACACATGATGATTCAAGAGTGGAGGATACTTGAGAATATAGTAAAGTATGACTTTGAGTTTGGTCTGCAGTCATCTATTGTTCAGCTATCGAGCCTGTCAATTCAACCCTCTCTTGTCGCAAGGGTGATCGAGGCTCAGCAGATAGACGAGTCGTTACAGGATTAACGAGCAGAGGCAGCATCTGAGAGTCAGACAGATTGGCAGATTAATTCTGATGGTGGACTTTGCTTCAGAGGCTGATTATGTATCCCGGATATTCCTGAGTTGCATCGAGATCTTATGACCGAGGCACACCGATCGCGGTTCTCTATCCACCTTAGCTCGACGAAGATGTATTACGATATGAGGCGTCAGTATTTTTGGTCGAGGATGAAGCGTCAGATAACCAGTTTTGTGGCCGAGTGTAACACGTGCCAACATGTCAAGACCGATCATCAGAGACCCCTTGGTCTATTGCAGCCATTGAGCGTCCCGATGTGGAAGTAGGAGCACATATCTACCAATTTTGTCATAGGTTTGCTGAGGACTCAGCACGATCATGACGCTATTTGGGTTATCGTGGACCGTCTGACGAAGTCGGCACACTTTCTTGCGATTCGTGAGACTTGACATACGGACCGGCTCGCCAAGATGTTTGTTGATGAGATCGTGAGACTACATGGTGTTCTTGTCTCGATCGTTTCAAACCGAGACCTAAGGTTCATGTCTCAGTTTTGGAGGAACTTCCAGAGAGTGATGGGGACTGATTTGCAGCTCAGCACTACGTATCATCCGCAGACCAATGGATAGACCGAGAGGGTCAACCAAATCCTTGAGGATATACTTTGGGCCTGCGTAATGTTTTTCTCGGGTAGTTGGGACGAGCACCTGCGATTAGTTGAGTTCGCGTACAACAACAGCTATCAGGCGACCATAGGCATGGCTCCTTTTGAGGCATTATATGGCAGACCGTACAGATCTCCGAGTTATTAGATCGAGGTTGAAGAGCGGTGTCTCTTCAGTCCCGAGCTTGTGCAGCAGATGTCAGAGGTTATCGACATCATCAGGCAGAGGATGCGCAAAGCTCAGAGTCGGCAGAAGAGTTTTGCTGATCATCGGTGTCGTCCCTTAGAGTTTGCTGTTGGGGACCATGTGTATCTCAAGGTCTCACCTATGAAGGGTGGGGTTCGTTTTGGAGCAAAGGGCAAGCTTGCCTCGAGACTTATAAGACCTTTCGAGATCACCGGGCGCTTTGGCGTCGTGGCCTATCGGCTTGCCTTGCCATCTCAGTTGTCTGGCGTTTACAACGTTTTTCACGTCTCCAT
This sequence comes from Magnolia sinica, assembly GCF_029962835.1. NCBI lineage: Eukaryota > Viridiplantae > Streptophyta > Magnoliopsida > Magnoliales > Magnoliaceae > Magnolia > Magnolia sinica. The sequence goes on along the minus strand of NC_080574.1, from coordinate 103,700,124 downwards.
GTTGAGGAAGTGTGGGTCAGACATCGGGCCTGTTATTGATTGGCAGCCGTTGGAGGTTCGTGAAGATGCTTCTTACATTGAGCAGCCAGTTTGTATCCTCGATCGGAAGGAGCAGGTCCTGCGGACCAAGGTTATTCCCTTGGTGAAGGTGCAGTGGGGCCATTATAATGTGGATGAGGTGCCTTGGGAGCGCGAGGTGGAGAATTGCGAGCGCTACCCCCATCTTTTCGATGTTTGATTGTATGATATACTGTGTTTGATTATATATGATGTTATGTTTGCTATTCCCTTATGAGTTATGGTTAGTTGTGATGGTAGAATAAACTTCGATGATGAAATTTTTATTAGGTGGGGAGAGCTGTAAGACCTGTATCCTAGTCCGTACTGTTCCGTCGACTCCCACGATCTTTCCTGTCGAAGTCTGACAATCTACAATGTATAATCAATGTTTCCGCGTGACTCTAAATCGTATTCTATAGAATTGAGTCGGCTTAATCCGAGACTTGTACCATTACGACCGCACCATCATCGCGGTTCTAACACTGTGTCTTACATACCGATCCGATACCCTGGCAGGGAGATGTGGGCCCACATTTATTTTAAAGAAAACGTCGCGCGTTCGCAATCACAAGAGAATCTCTACAACATGTCCCATCAATTAATCAATCCATCAATCAATCACCTCATGTCAAGAACAAATAACCCATGCTTTCTTTCTCCACAAGTCAAGCAACCACCAAGTCAACTCTTTCTCACCCTCTCTCTTAAACAACCATACATGTCAAGTACACATCATACATCACTCACCCTTTCACCCATCACACCCATCCCTCACTTCTCTTAGAACCCTTTCTCTCTCTCTCTCTCTCATTTCTCAACACAACTCCCATGCTAGCAAAAAAAAAAATACACGTCCATGCATTCCAAGAGAGAAAAATGACTTTATGTGGCCCACCTTTCCCATCCCAAAAAAAACCTTCATCCTAGCCATTTAACTCTCATCACCCTCCATCAAAGTGAAGCACAAGGAGACCGACGTTCCAATGGAGTGAGAAGATCGAACGGTGGGTGCTTCTATAGGATAGATTGTCATGTTCTTATGATGGGCCAAGTGAGGCCTAGTGATCGATGGTATGGATCTCTCTTTGGACCCTAAGATGTGGCCGATGGCCCACCTTGATTATCAATGTCATTCCATGATGGGGCCATTCTCCATGGACCCCATCATGATGTTTACTTTCAAGTTTAAAAAGGGGTCGTCTAAACCTTCTATTTCGGTGAAGAAAGGATCTCCACCGTTGATTTTGATCGGTGGGCCCATATGAAATGGGAACCACTTGATGTATGTTATAGATTATGCAAGGGAGGGCCCATAGTGCCGGGGTCCCTCCATCATCACGTGTCTCTCTTTCTCTCTCTCTCTCTCTCTCCCTCTCTCTTTCATATTTTTGGTATGATGATTTGGCCGTGTGGCCCGCCCGGATGGACCCCACCATAAGGCATGTATTTTTATCTAAGTCATCTATTGGTGGGGCCCACTTTATAAGCGTTATATCTACACCACCCATCATTTGGTGGCCCACATGTGAAGCCCACTTGAAATGCACAACTGTCCAGCATCCCTGAACACTAGACGATTGAATGGAAAACACAAATATTAGCTTAGTGTAATGCATTTGGGGTGGGCCACTTGTGTAGACCCCACCTTGACGCATGTTATTAATCCACGCTGTCCATTCCATTCTCCAGATCATTTTACTCATTGAGCCCAAAAATGAAGCTGATCCGAGTATCTAGTGGGCTATAGCATAGAAAACAGTGATTTTCACCGTTTAAATTTACCTTAACTTTTCTAGATGCCGAAAGATGCCCGATATTGGGCTTGTTGGATTGGTTTTGGACTATAGAATCCATTGGGTGAGATGGATTCTTCAGATGCGGGCCCCATGCATGAAAAACCGTGAGCTTTTACGATTAAAAAAAAACAAATTTGCGGCAGACGCTGCTGCTGCCAAAGGCGCTGGCAGCGCCTGCGGCATGTAGCGGGCGGACGATAGCAGATCCACAGTCTAGCTGTGGGTCCCACCATGATGTGTTTTGTATATCCACACCGTCCATTTTGTAGGCCCTTAGGGCAGTAGGCTGCCCTCCAAAAATCAGCCACATCCAAAGCTCAGGTGGCCCACATCATAGGAAATAGTGGGGTTGAACCGTCTGCCATTGAAACCCATTTTTGGGTTGACAGAAGTTTTAAATCAATATGAAATTTGTTTTTACTCTTCATTCAGGTCTATGTGACCTTATGAACGGATTGGATGGCTTATAAACATTATGGTGGGCCCCACGTGGGACCCACAATGATATATGTGTTTTATTCCCACCATCTAGCGGACGGTGGAGCTCACAGTGATGTATGTGTTCTATTCACACCATCCACTATTGTAGACGGTGGAACCCACCTAGATTTATGTGTTTTATCAATGTCATCCAGCTGCTGGACGGCTAGTGGACCCCACCAAAATGTATGTGCTTTATATATGTTGTCCAACCTTTTTAGTTAGCTGTTGGATGACAGGGGGACCCCACCATGTGGTATGTGTTTCATCCATGCCATCCATCTATATGGGACCCACCCCACGTGTGGGCTACACTTGTGATATGTATATGTGTGTGTGTGTGTATTATATTATATTGTATATATTATATATATCATTTATATATTATATTATATAATGTATACATGATGGTGGGCCTTTATGGCACCCACCATGATGCTTGTTTTGCATCCAAACTCTCCAACCATTTTGAAAGCTCATTTTACAGGCTTGAGAGTAAAAATAAGACAGATCTATAGTTCAAGTGGATCCCACCTTGGTATATATATAGGGCCCAAGTGATTAGGCCCATCTTGTCATATTTATGGCCTGTTGTTGAGGCCCACCTTGATGTGTATGAGGCCATTGTTGAGGCCCACCTTGATGTGAATGTAAGGCCCATGTTATGAGGCCTATTGTGATGTATTTCAAAGGCCCATGGGATATGGCCCATTGCAATGTACGTAAGGCCCGACCCACTTGATTTATATAAGGCCCATATGATGTGGCCCATTTGATGTATCTAAGGCCCATGGTCGAGGCCCAACGGGATGTCCTTAGGGTCCATTGCAATGTGTGATTCCCCCATAGTTTATGTAATGATATTTATGGCGGGCCGTGCCTAGGGAACAATGATGGTTTAACGTCCACATTGTAAGTGCAATGTTGGTTAATTGTCTGCATTGTAACTCTCCTTAGGGCCCATTGATAAGCTCATGCTTGTTGATAATTCATCACTTTATAACATGCTTAGTATAGCTCCATGATTCATGCCCATATGCATCATATGTATGCTTGATATGAGGAATGTTTGATCATAGCATAAGCCATTGGGCTGAAACATTTACAGGACTCCTTATGAGACGGAATGCCCCACATGATCGCGTGGTACACACAGGATTGCTGTATGATTGTACGGTGTGACTCATGCATCTCGCATATGTGTGACTTGATCACTGCACGCCCTAGCGACATCAGGGTCGTGGCCTTCACAGGCATATCGTGGATGGTCGTATCAGATACTGGAAATATTGGCTCTAGCATTGTGGGCACTTAGGATATCCTTGGGTGAAAATCTCAAAACCTTTTTGGTACTAAGAGATGCTCCAACGTCTAGACCGAGTGGATACATGAGCGCCCGAGTGCCGAATACCAGGAGGCCGCGTCTCCCACTGTGTCGTGGTCGGTTAGAAGGGGGTGTGGCCTTATCCGCCCGAGTGAGGGGGCTATAAGCTAGGTTGAGTTTGACCACCTCACAAATGAGTCCATTATCGACGAGCTAAGTAGGTATTGGCAGACTACTGGTCAGGCGGATAGTGTGGTCTCTTCCACTTGCTTGACTGTGCAGCTAGGGAGGAGGCAGTTAGTGTGAGGTGTAATAGACCCCGGTGATATCTAGAGAGGAACTGTACTAATATGTGTACTTGATGAGGACTGGCATGCTTGCTTTGCATCTCGCATATGACATTTGGTTATGTAGGCCTTGCATCGCATGGTCTTAGTTTGACCGATATCATTCATGCCTTTCATCACATAGCTTTGGTACAGCTGATAGCATTCATGGACTTACCGCGTATTTTCACATTACTCTAATATTGTATACTTGGCACTTGCCTTGCGCACACACTTACATCACCCTCTAAGTTTTTGTAAGCTTATGCACGACCGTTGCGTGCAGGTGTCGTTGGACAGCAGCAGCATTAAGGCAGGAGTGTGCATCTGATCATTTTGGAGTTTTTTTGATCACCCTGTATTTCCCTTTCCACATTGTACTTAAAGTTTTTGATATAATGGATATGTAGTGATGTTGTTTTTGTGACTTGGTTATGCTTATGATTATGCTCTATTTTTTTAAAAAAAAATCATACTAAAAATTCTCCTTGTAAGATCCCAGGATCGGAATCTAGCACATGAGTGTCAGGATCCGAGAATGGGGCACTACGGAGGCTGTCGGTGCCGGATTTGGCCATTAAAAATTTTTTGAGCCTGGTTTTCGAGTTTGGGGCGTGACATATACACGGGGGAAAGGCCGCCCAGAGCCCTCCACTTCTTCCCATTTTCCTTTGCCTTCCTTCGGAGTTGGCAGTTTCCTATAAGTCGGGAATCCCTTTGTTTTCTTCAAGTAGATTCAGGTCTATCATCTTCAGTTCGGCATTCTGATCCTCGTCATAGGACTGGGTCCATGCAAATGGGAGCTCGATCTCCACTTGAACGACCGCCTCGATGTTGAAGGCGAGGGAGAAGGAGGTTTCTCTTATGGTCATTCGAACAGTGGTCTTGTATGCTTAGAGGATGAGAGGCAGTTCTTCCACCTAAGCTCCTTTGGCCTTTTGGAGCTTAGTTCAAAGGTGGCTCTTGATAATCTTGTCGATTGCCTCAACCTGTCTATTTTCTTGCGGATGTCGAGGTGACGAATAGACGTTCTGAATTCCAAAGTTTTCGTACAAACCTTAGAATCGGTTGTTGTTAAACTGTTTCCCATTATCGAAGATGATCGTGTGGGGAACCCTGTACCGGCATATTATATTCTTTCAAATGAAGTCTGTGATATTTTGGTAGATGATCACGGCCAGGGGCTCAACTTCTGCCCATTTGGTGAAGTAGTCGACAGCAATGACTGCAAACTTAGTCTTTCCTTTGCCAGTTGGCAGGGAGCCGATGTTGTCAATCCCCCATTGGGTGAACGGCCATGGTCCGATCATGGGAGTTAGCAGCTCCGACAACTGATGATGTATTGTTGGGAAGCTGGCACTTATCGCATTTCTGGGAATATTGTCCTGCATCTGCTTGGATTGTCGGCCAGAAATAGCCCTGTTAGAGGACTTTATGAGCGAGAGCTCAGCCACCTGAATGGTTTCTATAGATGTCTTTGTGAGTTTCTTTCAAGATGTAATTAGCTTCATTAGGTTGTAGGCTTCTAAGGTAAGAAAGGGAGAATTCTTTTTTGTACAGGATGTCCTCGAGCATGGTATAGCGAGCTGCTCTGGATCGGAGTTTGCGTGCTTCCAACCGGTCTTCGGGTAGTTTACCTTCCTTAAGGTAGTTGGCTATCAGATCCATCCAGGTCAGACTCAGATTTACGGGAAGTATTATGCTTAGATTAGGTTCATTGATGCTCGGCTCTGTCAGAAACTCGATTGGGATTAGTTTTAGGATATCATCTTTAGTCGTCGTTACCAACTTTGCTAGCATGTCCACCTTGGAATTTTTTGATTTGAGAATGAGGCTAATGTTACATCTTGAGAAATTGCTGATTAGTTGTCGGGCTTTTTGTAAGTAAGCCTTCCTTCTTTCTCCTTTTGTCTGGTATTCTCTAGCTATTTGGCTAACAACTAAATGCCAAGCTCCCATTGCTAACGCCAGCCTTAGCCCGACCAAGAGGGCCTCATATTTTGATGTGTTGTTCGACGCTTGAAATCCTAATCTTAAGGCATATTGCGCGCAAGTTTGGTCTGGTGCTTTTAGGACTATTCCAGCCCCGCTGCCTTTAGAATTGGATGAGCCATCTACATCCAGTGTCCATGTTTGTAGCTCTAGTTCGGTTGTTTGTTCTCCAGGCTGCTTAGCTTGGATGTTGGGGGCTTACTGAGTCATCCTCGAGAATGAGTTCGACGAGGAAGTTGGCTACTGCATGTCCCTTGATAGCAGTGGGGGGGCATAGCCGATATCAAACTCACTGAGCTCGATTGCCCACTTCATAAGTCTTCCTGATAGCTTCGACTTTTGAAGTACTTGTCGAAGGGGTTGGTCTATCGAGACCATGATAGTATGGGCTTGGAAGTAAGGTCAGATACGCTATGATGAGATGATTAGGGCTAGGGTGAGCTTCTCGATGCTCGAATACCTGGTCTCTGATGGGACTAGGGCCTTGCTGACGTAGTACACGGGAAATTTCTTTCCCCCTTGTTCTCTAATAAGGATTGAACTGATCGCAACTGGTGATACTATTAGATATAATAGGAGCAGTTCCCCTTATTTGGGCTTTATGAGTGATGGCAGGGACCCTATGTATCACTTGAGCTCCTGGAAGCCGAGCTCACACTCTTCTCTCCACTCTGGTTTTTGGTTTCATTTTAGTTGTTTAAAGAATGATAGACATTTATCCGTAGCTCGAGAGACGAATCGATTGAGCGCGGTCACCTTCCTGTAAGGCATTGGATCTCCTTTATTATCTTTGGTGAACTCACGTTGAGTAGGGCTTGGATCTAGTCGGGGTTCGCTTCTATCCCTCTTTGGCTCACTAGGAATCCGAGGAACTTTCTCGAGCTAACACCAAAATCACATTTGCTTGGGTTCAGCTTCATCTGACATTTCCTTAAGGTCGCGAACATTTCCTCAAGATCAAAATGGTGGTTTGCGACTTTGATGATTTTGACCAGCATATCATCGACATAGACCTCCATGGATCGCTCGATCTGATTGGCAAACATCTTGTTCATAAGTCTCTGATATATAACACCAGTGTTCTTCAGCCCGAAGGGCGTGACCTTGAAGCAGTAGAAAGCTCTGTCGGTGATGAAGCTCATCTTCTGTTTGTCGTGAGGATGCATTGCGATTTGATTGTATCCTGAATATGCATCCATGAAGCTTAAGAGCTCGTGCCCAGATGTATTATCAATGAGCTGGTCGATTCGAGGGAGAGGTAAACTGTCCTTGGGGCCGGATTTGTTCAAGTTGGTGTAATTAACACAGAATCGCCACTTCTCGTTGGACGTTCTCACTAGGATGACGTTAGTTAGCCAGTCCTGATAGTATTTCTCTTCCATAAAACCTGCCTCGAGGAGCTTTTGGACCTCCTCTCCAATTACTGCGTATCACTCTACTTTGAATGCTCTCCTCTTTTGCCTAACCAGCTTATGGTTGGGATCGACATTAAGTTTGTGTACCATCATCACCTTTGGGTCGATGTCGGGCATGTCCTATTGTGACTAGGCAAATATATCAGAATGTCACCAAAGGAGATTTATGATTTCGTCTTACAGTGCTAGGGCTAGGGATGATCAAACTATACGAACAAGCTTATACTCGTTGAGGGGGACCGACATGAGGTCTTCCATCGAGCATCCTCTTTCGTCAAACTCTTCTCAGGGGTCAAAGGATGTGAGGTTCATCATTTGGTGCTTCCTTAATGCCAAGGAATAACATTGCCGAGCTTCCTCCTGATCACCTTTGACTTAGTGTTGTAGTCGGTTGGGAACTTCATCACTAGATGATAAGTTGATACGACTGCCCGTAGGGTGTTGAACGAGGGTCGTCTAAGGATCACGTTGTAGACAGAGGGGCAGTCGACTACTAGGAAATCTATCATTGTTGTCGCTTGGTTTTTTCCTTCCCTAGCTGTGACTGGGAGCTGGATTGATCCTTCCAAAGTGACCTTGTCTCCTGCGAACCCAAGCAGAGGTCTCTTGACCAGTTGGAGTCGGTCTCTCCCAATTGACATCTTGTTGAACGCTTTGGTAAAGAGGATATCTGTCGAGCTACCGGTGTCCACTAAAATTTGAAATACTTTGCAGTTGGCTATGGTTATAATCATCACTAGTGCATCGTCATTGAGGTGGTGGGCAACTCTGACATCCTCCTTGATAAAGGTCAGGTCACAGGGGTTCATCCTCTGCTCTTTTGGTGACAACTTGTACTTAGTGCTCTAGAACACTCTAACTAATACTCCAAGTGTGGGCCCCCGAGCTCTGTTGGAGTTACCTCCCCCTACAGGTCCGCTGAAGATCATGTAGATTTTCCCATTGGGTTCCTTATTAATTGGCCGCTCATTCTTGGAGTCCACACATTTTTCCCTCTTGGTTATGTATTTGCATAAGTGTCCGTTGTAGATAAGGGCTTCGTCTCTTCCTTCAGATCAAAGCAGTCGCTTGTCGAGTGGCCGTGGTTGGGATGGAAAGCGCAATATTTTTTCTTATCTCGCTAGCCGACATCGGCTTTCATCTTGTTCGGCCACTTCAGAAATCGCTTGTCCCAAACTTCCATTAAGACCTGCTCGGGCGTCATGTCGAGAGGGGTATATGAGTTGAACCTGCTGCCAAGTCGTCTACCTAGGTGTTGCCCTCTTGGGTTCTTGTTCTCTTTCCTCCTTTTGTTACTGTCAGTTGGGGCTAGCTCTTCCTTAATTAGTTTTTCCTTGGCTGAGCTTCCCTTCTATCAAGCAGCCCTTTACAGGTTGGCAGTCTCCTCGGCATTCAAGTACTTATGGGCTTTGTTGAGGAGGTCGGCCATAGTCATAGGGGAATTTTTATCAAGTGAGAAGAGAAATCTTCCCTCCCGCAGACCTCCAGTCATCGTGGTTAAGGCAATCTCCTCTGAGTATGCTTGCACTTGAAATGCTTGATATATTCTTTCAGTGGTTCTCCATCATTTTGGAAGACATGGAGAAGGTAGGATGCTGGTTTGATGCTCTGTTTTCCTCTAATGAAGTTAGCAATGAAGGCTTTGCTGAGCAGAGCAAGGGAACTGATCGATTGTGGCTTCAACTGTTGGAACCACATCCGAGCTAGCTTGGTCAGGGTTATCGGGAATGCTTAGCACATGACCGCAGCTGGCGCGCATTGTAGTTCCATCCAGGCTTTGAATGACTCCAAGTGTTTGGCAGGATCGGTAGTCCCTATGTACGAGGCGATCTGTGGCATTCGAAACATTGGTGGGACTTGCACAATCATGATTTCGACCGTGAAAGGAGGCTCGGTTTCTTCCAGCATCACCTCTACTGGGGTTGGGGCGCTCGGTTGGTAGGTTTGTCGCATGTTGCCGATTTAGCCTCGCAAGTCTTTGAACTCAGCTTCCCAAGGGCTCTTGCTCTCGACTACCACTTCGTCTACCACCCTGGAGACCTTACTGTGCTTCTTTTTATCCAACTCATGGCGTAGGTCGGTCTTTGCTAGAGCAGCAGTGCCAGAGACATGGGAAGGCACGAACTTGAAGGCCTTGTCCCACTTGCTTTAGGAGCGGGCAGGTGCCTTAGAATTAAAATACTAAAACGCCAATGATCCACTCAAAGTCATCTTAATGTTAATTTACTTGATTCAATTGGATCACACAACTGGAATCGATGTCATATCCTATCCAGTCGGATAATAGAGCAATTAAATCATCATTCACACATTAAAACATATCTGAATTTTCATTGAATTGGTTACCTTATAAAGCATAAGAGATTTATTCATAAGGAATTCAAAGCATCTAGAGTGCCCAGAGTCAACGATAGATCAATGGATTTTACATATCAATCCCTTGCAAAATATGTAAGAAACTATTTATAGTCTTCCTAAGCATCCAAAGTGCCCGGAGTTGACAATGGATCAAAGTAAACTGAAAATACTTCTTCATTCAAACCAAATATAAATGAATTGTTCAACATATAAACCAAATAACATGAATTAAAGTAAATCGAGATTAAGTCCATTTTAGCATTCACCAAGCCCTTTTTCAAGATCGGCCAATTTAAGTAGTGGATCACCAAGAAAATAGCATATCCTAACTTTATTCTTCAAGCTTAACATGATGAATGGATTGAAATTGGAAAACCAAAGATCATCCGAAATTGAGATTTAGATAAACTCAATTCTAGAAGGATGTCATACATGCCCACATCTATTACACTAAGTGCATACGCCCTTTCTCCTAATAACATATCGCTCACACCCCTCTCTTCACCCTTATTGGGCATGCCCATCCTCTGGCCCTCCACACATTAAGAGAGAGAGAGAGAGGATGGACATCCTATCTCAAGAGGACGCCTAACCCTTCCATCTTCCCCTTTCATCCACACGTGTGGATGTATTCTCCCTTGCACAAGTGACTCCCGTTCATCGTGGTTTCCCCTCTTCCATCGCGATCAACCTAAGGTTTCGTCTAAGGCTAAGTTGAGGAATCCCTTTAGGCTTATACACAATTCTAGTTATGTTTTTTTCAATTCTACAAATAATTTTTTCCTAATTATTTTTTGATTGTTTTAATTTATTAAACCCTTATTAATTTTATATTTAATTATGCTTTATTGGTATAAATTTAATGATGGTTAATTGAGTCAATGCTTAGATGAAGTTTGATGGAGATGTGAATCATATATGGGCATAAACGCTAACTATATGATGTAGAGCTCATAAATTATGTAACTAACGATGTAAACCTTACCTTGTTTGGGCATGTGAGCCTATTGTGCCTAGATTGATGTTCCATAGTGATGAATATTATGTGAACATGTGGTTTCACACCTTAAACTCAGGAACCGGGGTGAAAATTTTCCAACTGTCGAATCTGGCACTGACAACCTCCGTAGTACCCCATTCTCGGTTCCCAGTTCCCATACACCAGATTCCAAGGATTTTCTAGGTGACTTTTTTTATAAAGGAGCAAACCACAAGTGTACCCAAGTCACAAAACATCATCATCGCATATCCACTAATATAGTCTTTGAGTACAATGTCGAAAGGGAAATAAATGATATAACAAAATTCCAAAAGATCAGGCACATGCTCCTGCATCAACATTATTGTGTTCTAGTATAACTTGCATGTAAAAAACATGTATAAGCTTACTACGAAGCTTAGAGAGTGCGTGCGTGTGTGTGCAATACATGTGCTAAGCATACAAAAATCAGAGTAAGCGAAAATGATGAAGGGTTAAACTAGCAAGTTCATAAATGCTATCAGCCATACCTAGGCTATGTGATGCGAAGGCCTACATGGCCAAATGTCATATAATAAAGATGCAATGCAATGTGTCAATCCTCCACTAGTCCACATGTCAGAATAGTTCTCAAGTGCACTTCCGGCACTATTGTCGCCCATCGCGGATAAGGCCAAGTGAGTGCAAAGGACCTCATTATCCACCTCATCAGTGGTATAAAAAAACCACCCAGTTTATTCATAGAAAACCCATTTCACGAGCTAGTCAAACTCAACCTAGCATATAGCCATCTGCACCCGGGTGGGTAAGGTCAAACCCCCTTCTAACCAACCCCGACATAGTAGGAGACATGACCTACTAGTATCCAGCCATCATGGGCTCATGAATCCACTCAGTCTTGATGTTAAAGCATCCTACTGGTACTAAAGGATTTAGAGACTTTCACCCATGGATGCATATGATGCCCTGTAACCTTAATGTTTCTAGTGTCCATCATTCGCTAGCCATAACAAAGCTATGGGACCACCTCCCTGGTGTCTCTAGGGAGTAAATGTATATTTCACACAGTACACAATGCATGATTCACACTATCCAAGGCATGTATTACCATGCAAATCATGTGGGGTGACCCTGTCTCATATAGAGTCCCCTTAGTGTCTCAAGCCGAACGACATATACTCTGAACAATCGTCATCTACAATAGGCATACAAATGATGCGTATGGGCATATAATTGGGCATGATATCCATTACACTAAGCATATTATCAGACATATCATGATATAATCAGCCTTAATTATCACATCATACATAGAGAGTGGGAATCGAATGACATGCCCCAATTAGAAATGTCACACCCCAAACTCGGAAAACAGGCTCACAGAATTTCCGATCGCCGAATCCGGCACCGACAGCCTCTGTAGTACTCCATTTTCAGCCCCCAGCATCCATATGCTAGGTTCCGATCCTAGGATCCTACAAGGAGGATTTTCAGTGTGAATTTTTTTATAAATAAAGGAGCATAACCATAAGTGTACCCAAATCACAAAGGCAACATCATCATCACATATCCACTAATATAAACATTAGATTACAGTACTGAAAGGAAAATTCATAACAAAATCTCCAAAGTGATCTGCCACAAGCTCAGCCACATGCTCTTGCCTCAGCTCGGCTGCGTCCTATCGTCACCTGCAAGCATCTATCGTGTATAAGCTTATATAAAGCTTAGAGGGTGGTGAACGTGTGTGCGCAACGCAGGTACCAAGTATTCAATATAATTCCATAATTCATACAATGTCAGAAATACTAGCAAGTTCATGAATCATATGATATCAAAGTATGCAATGCAAATCAGCTATGACATGCAAGGTCGTAGTAAACCAAATGCCATGTACTGGGGATGCAATGCAATATGCAGTGCGAAAGAAATGACCAAGCTAGAGTGTGAAGTCAGGATGATAGTACGTAGTATCGCAGGCTATGGGGTCCATCACAAGGGACTTCTATCTAAACCAGTCTTATACCTAATTTTGGATAATCAGACTCAATATAGTAAACTCCTGATCTCAGGTCAGTCGCATGCCCAAACCGAAATCCTGGCCACAGTGAAACTACACATAACAAATTAGTTGTGCACCACCAGCCCGAGTGGATAGTGAATGATGAATAAGTAAAATACTAAGTATACAACTCCTACTCAGTAAGTCCATATATCAGTACCGTACATCTCTGGGATCATCACCGAAATATAATATACTCTATGCCAGCTTGCCGCCCCATCAACCGCACAACTGGGTAAGTAGAAGAGACCTCACTATCTGCCTACCAATATCGCCCTAGCTCGTCGACAGCAGACCCATTCCTCAAGTTGGTCAAACTCAACCTAACATTGCCTACTCCCTCATGCGGGTAATGCCACACCCCCTCCCAACCAACCATGACATAATGGGAGATGCAGCTTACTGGTATACGGCCCTCATGCACTCATGTATATTCACTCGGTCTAGATGTTAAAGCATCCCCTGGCCTCGGGGGTTTAGGAATTTTCAACCTGGGACATTTATCGCATCTGTATGCTATAACCAAATATTTTTAATGTCCCATCTAGCCATCCACGATATGCCTGTGGAGGCCACGACCCTGATATTGCTAGGGTGTATGGTGGACATATCACAAAATGCAAGATGCATGAGTCATACCATCCAGTCATGCATCAAACCTGCACATACCGCGTACTCATGTGGGGTAACTCCGCCTCTCAAGGAGTCCTATAAAAAATCAGCCCAATGGCACATGTTATGCTCAATCACTCCTCATAACAAGCATGCAGATGATGCGTATGGGTATGTATCATGAAGTATACTAAGCATGATTATACATACATCATGATGGGCCTATATAAGGTAGCCTATGGCCCGTGTAAATGAATGAGTGGTATGCACATAATCACATGCACACACGGTGGGCCTCATGCATCACAATTAGGCCTTATATATACAATGGCTCCCACGCATATAATCAGCCTTCCCAATTGACCTCATACAATCATAATGGTCTCACATAATCACAATGGACCTCATACAATCATAATGTTATGTTAATACATACTCAGTGAGTATACTAACATAGTCGCAATCAACAATCGGCATATATATATGGCGGGGTCCATAGAAGGACCGCAGATCTAATTCATAACATGAGGATGGGTCCTCAACAGTGGACATACCAAATCTGATACTACCGATCCTTCCATATATTAAACCCAGCTGCGGAACCATACTCGGGAAGAAACTTCATGATACGTATATATATATATATATATATATATGTTTTGGATTTATGCATTGGTTTAATTACATTAAATCTGGAGTATGATACACCGTTTAGTGTAATTTTATGCATGCTCAATTGCTCAACATGAAAGAAATCAAAATATTGTCTTCCACAGGACATAAGTGATGTTCGGAATCTCAGGAGTCGAGCTTTGCTCAACCCTCAAAATTCAGGGTGTGACAAGTTGGAATCCGAGCATGGATTGGATTAAACTGGGCCTGGGGTAAAGGTTATTGTACCCGCTCTGACTTAGGAAGGGGGCGATGGAAAGTAAAGATGACATTAGAATCCCAAGGGTTCGCCGACTGGCAGGACCGAGCCCTGTAGGACAGTCCAGGACTTGCAATAAGGGAACTTAGATCATGTGAAGTGACCTCAGTCACCTCTGACTAAAGATAACGAGCCAAGTTGGCTAAACTTTAGTACATTTGGACTAAATGACGTAAGTAGCTAGCGAGGCCGAGAGGGCCTAACCATTTAAACTTCACAGTTCAAACTAAACATCGATTCTCTCAAACTTTAGTCCCAACTAAGGGAAGAAGCTTTCGAAGAGCCTAGACGATTCTAAGTCTATCTAGGTCATCAGTTGACGGGTTTTAAATCTAAAACGGATCCTGAAGACGTGATGAAACTCTTTGGACCGTAATGGGCGGACTCGAGCTATCTGGGACCAAAACCAATGTGTTTAGAGGGGCCCAGGGGGTCTCATGGAGCGTAAATAGTGACCCAAGGGGGTTGGCCACCGCCAAATGGCAAGGGTACCACCAAAACCTCCAGAGGAGCACAACGGCGCCCTCAAATCGAAGGCACACCATCGAAACCTCCAGAGGAGCATGGTGGCGCCGCTCGATCAGAGGCACACTACCAAAAGCTCCAAAGGAGTGTGGAAGCACCGCCATGATGGCTGCATACCACCACCGGCCTGACCATAAGGGCCCCTCCCACGTGCGGGGGTCCCCTTATATGGCCCTACCTCTCCTTTTTGGCTTATTGCCACCCTTTTCAAACCCTCTTTTACCCTCCAAACCCCTCCAAAACCTTCCCTCACTTCCAAATCTCCACTTCCAAACTTCTAAGTTCATCTTTTTCCTTGCCTATTCCATCCCTAAACTTCCATTCAACTTCAACCTCCTTAAGCCCAACCAACACTTCCCTATTCTCATCCATTTTAGCACAAATCCTCTTCCTAGGGCACCAAAAGTCCTTATTTTCTTGAAAACCCTCTGATGAGGGTCGAATATTGCATATCAAACCCTGAGTATTGCCGAATTTTATGCCCATGATAAGGCTTAATGGAATATTTTAATCGTGTTTTTGTTGCAGGGTGTAATTAGGAGCATTGACTGAAAATGAGTATTAAAAGTATTGATTTGATGCTCTGAAGTCACCAAAGCAAAGGACGGACTCCAGAGGATTGAGATCAACTGATTTACATACTAGGGATCCAAGAAAATTAAGTCGTTCATGTTAAAGAGGCCCAAAAATGGTCCAGAATGCAAGATCACAGGGTTCCTGCCATCCGATTGATTCGAAACTTCATACATGTGATGGGGACCATAAATTAACTATACATATTAAATTTAAACCATTAGATCACTCGGGAAGTGGCCCAATGGACAGATCAGCCCATTAATCTCCAATTTTAGGCCCACCTACAATCTGGATATGCTTCAAAATTGTCCTCAACGGTTTAAATAAGATGATAAACAAGATGGATGGATTGGATTTCTGAAGAACGTCACAGTGGACTCCATATGTACAGCGTGTGTACATAGTGTACACAGGCCCGCTGAACAACTGACTGACTAAGCCGGGTCAGCGCCTGCTAACCCGCGTCATCCTCTCAAACGGCAGTTGCCGTTTTCAGCCTTCCGTGTAATGGACGGAGTGGGCCATCTTGCGGACGTCGGTGGGCCACCTACATGGCCCGTCCGACCAATCTGATCCATTCACCATGTAGAGGACCTCGAGCACATCAAAACCTTGCTGAAATTCTGTACCCATATGTTACACACGTGTGATACAGAGGCCACAAGTGGACTGCCCTGCAACATTCAAAACGAGTCTTAGCGTGATTTCTTCTCTAGACCGCATCAATGGACGTTAAAAACCATCCATTATTGATTAAAATTTTGTCCTGAATGCAATGGATGGGGTGGATTTCCCTGAAAATACCTTTGTGGGGCCCACCGATCTCGACAACGAAGGAGTGCGAAAGCTTTCGCAGATCCGCAAAAACTGACTTTTCTAGGCAGTTGTGGCCTACCATCTTTCATCATATGTCAGATCTGAATTGTCCATCATGTAGAGGGCTCAAAAACGTCCTAAGGGACGGTGTTTCTTTGGAAATTGAGTGAGGAAAGTAGGGAGTTTTGAAGCTCTGAACTTGACTGCGAAAAAGCTTTCATTATACTGCGACAGCCCTCCACCGCCTCCAGCAGCTATAAAAGAAGGTTTTGGATGTGGGGAGGGGGGATTCAGATCTAGAGAAGGCTCTCAGTTGGACGTGCATCACAAGGAAGAGAGAGAGTAGAGATAGTTTTAGAGTTTGTTTTTTTTTCTTTATTTTTTTTATTTTGTTTTGTTTAAAGGATCCAGCCCATTCATGTTAAACTGAACCTCTTAGCTAGGGCTAAGAGGTGAAGCTTGTAGTGTGATTGGGTTGTTAGCTTTGCTTTGATTCATGGTTATTGAACTCTTGTGGACTTTAGTTAGATTATTAAGGAATACTTTTAGTTTTTAATGGTTTATTGTGACTCAAATTATAGTAGATCTACAATAGCTTTGAGTATGTTCTTTTCATTATGAGATTATGAACTTAGGAGGCCCTGTTGTTCACCATTGTCTCCTTGACATGGTTGGGTGACGGAACTCCTTCCTAACTTTCACAATTCTCTTGTGATTGGCTGTGGTATTGGTAAATTGTTGTTGTTTTCCATAGTCTCCTGGGCGTGGTTAGGTGATGAGATCACTTCCAAATCTACACCAATTGTATCTGTTGATGATTAGATCCATGAGACACTTAGAGATCTGACAAATCTCTTCTTACCACCATGGCCTTCTTTGAGATGATAACTTCTACTTTCTCCATCTCTATGCTCCTTTCCCTTATGGGAAAGAAACAAGTGGCCCCGGACGAGGCCGCGCCAAGCCGTCCGAGAGGTTTTAAGAAGAAGATGAGTATAGGGGTGAGTTCGAACATAGAGCAGAGGTCAAAGCGGGACCTTGATCCCCAAATCCCAATAGAGAGGTCTCTACCAGTGGGCATTAAGCTCGGTAAGTTCCGCCAATGCAAGGTTGTCTTTGAAGCTCATGTGAATGAGAAACTATTTAGAGTATACCCAGTGATCGACCACCTCCTGGCGAATAGTTGGGGTCCTATATTTGAAGGAAATTCTCACGCTAGTGAGGGCTTTGTGCAAACCTTCTATGCGCACATGAAGGACCCAACACTTGAGCCTCTCCAGTTTATCATTCCTCTGGGAAGACAAGAAGGTAAGGTTGATGTAGATGTTTTTGCCTGCCTTATGGGAGTGGAGCAAGGCGTGGTTCATGCCAGTGAGACTAATCTCACTGAAAGGTGGGAGAGAGATCACCGCACATGCTTCCTATGCGGCTAGCTCATTGATTGGAGGGGGTAGAACAACCTCAAAATGACGTGCATGACCGTTGACTATCGCCTGCTCCACCATATATGCATGTATAATGTGTATCCCAGGTCGAGCAACTGCACAAAGTGCACTAGATTCATGGACTTCCTATACTGGTTAGGACAGGGAGATAAGGTGTGCCTGCCCACTTTTATCTTGACCTAGATTGTGAAGGCAGCGCAATCTACTCAGGGGGATCTTTCCCTCCCATTTGGCTAATTGATTTACAAGATTGCCCATAGTTTTGGGTTCAGACTGCATGTGGACAATCTCGCTCCTATTCACTTCATCAACAAGAACACCCTCAATAATATAAAGATAGGTCTCAGGCAGCGCTAAGCCCGACTTGAGGAATTCGGGGACGAAATAGAGGAATAGGCTGAAGGAGAGGAAGAAAGTGAGGATGAAGAACAAGAAGAAGAGGTTGAAGCTTAGGACTTCGACTGAGAGCCTCCCACCTCTTATGACAAACGCTAGGATCAAGCCATTAATGATGCTCACCTAACAAAGATTGAGGAGAACCAAGAATATCTGAAGAAGAAATTCAAGAAGATGTCCCGCACTCTTAAAGCCCTCCTGTGCTGCATATAGGATAAGGGAGCACCTCCACCTTCGCCAGAATTGGAGGATTAGAAGTGTAGCATGTGGTTGTTTCTTTCTTTTGTAATAACCTTGGATAGGCTTAGTTGGTTGTTAGGGTTGTAAATGCTGAAATACTTTTGTTTTAGTTAGTAATCATGCATTCTCTGTTATGGTACATGTAATGCCATAGCATTTGTAACTACGACAAATTTTGTTTAATGAAATGCATGGAGCTACTTTTATTAAATAATGTATGAAATATTTGGAGAATTGATGATGTATATATGGTATCGCTCTAATTCTATGAATATTGTACCCTATGTTATATATAGTGAATGCCTCCTAAGACTAATCGGAACATAATACGTCTTCCACATGGCGGGTTAGTTGATGGAGCCTCTGTCCCGAATGATAGCCAACAGGGCCCTAGTTTGGGTCCAGATAGCGAAATGATGTCAAGCTCACAACTGGCCACTGGCACTATAGATGGGCTAATGCCAAATGTGCCATCGAATCTAGGCCAAAACCACGCCTCTTCTTCAGTGCCACATGTGCCTCAAGCAGCCTCGCCACCAGATAGAATAGAGCAGATGTTACTTTTGATGCAATAGCAACAACAGGTCCTAGCAACTACAGTAGGGGCCATTGCATAGAATATGAACGTGGCCCCGCCGATGCAACATATGCAGGCTACTGGGATAATGGCTGCATGCAGGCTATTTGAGTGTTTTCAACACCTCCGTCCTCCCATGTTTGCAGGTACCCATAGACCCCGAGGAGGCTGAGTATTTGCTGGACCAAATATCTAAGATGATAAGGCCATTACACTACTCTAGGGTAGAATAAGTTGAACTCGTTACTTACATGTTTGAGAAGGAAGCTAGCATGTGGTGAGACAATTTGCTAAGGACCATTCCTGCAGGATTTGCGTGGACGTGGGACGGGTTTGAGACATGTTTCCACGAGAAATACTTCCCTCTCACCTATCGCAATGTGAAAGAGGGCGAATTCATCCGCCTCAAGTAAGGGGGGATGACGATGGTGGAATATGAGAGCCACTTCACAGAGCTATCCAGATATGCTCCCCTAATCTTCGTTAATGAGCCTTTAAGAATGCGGCGATTCTCGGAGGGTTTGAGGGCTGACATCTGCACCAAGATGTGTTGTGCTAACATCCACTTGTATGCTAAACTGGTGAACATTGCCCTGTGAGCTGAGCAGGATGGTGAGCGAGTGTTCTGAGCACGCTTACCAATGGGCCAGAGGCCTAGGCCCGAATTATAGACCCTGCCGCTCTCAGCAAGAGGCTATGTATGAACTCAAAGCCCAGCAAAGGCGTTCCGATCGCATGTGCTCCTATTACTATAAAGCGGGTCACACTGACCCCTTCTACTTCACCAAGATGAGGGATAATGGTTACATGCCGCCCCAAAGGATCAACCGCCAACCCCCACATGCTATTTTGGTCCCTCCTTTATGAGTCGTGGCACCGACACAACAATTTAATCGGCCTCTTGCACTCTGAAATAGGCTGCCTCAACGACCTATGACAGTGTCGCCTAACCGCCCGCAACAGGCTTGGGTACATGCACTTACCGCCGAGGCAGCCAAAGCAGCGACTACAGTACCTCTAGTTTTTCAAGTCACGGCTCACATCCAAGGTACACTTGTGTTTCTTTTAATGGACATTGGGTCCACTGTTTCTATGGTATCATGCTTTGCAGTCAAGCGTATAGGGTTGGATACTACCCTTCTGATAGGGGTGAGGGTCATCGCCGCGGCAGGGACCTTCTCAGACACCACTAAACTCTGTGAGGGTTGCCCTATAAATTTAGAGAGTAGAGTGGTATACATTGACCTAATTATAACCAAGATTTACCATTACAACGTCATCCTCGGTATGGATTGGCTCACCGAAATGAAGGTGGAGATCGACTGTGAGACTAGATTAGTGACTGCCGATGTGCCCGAGGGCACGATCTTCACCTTCCTCGTTCAGGTCAATTGTCTCTTCCAGATCCGTTATTATGCTTCTTTATTGGAGAATTATGATGGTCCGTCACTTGGGGCCATGCCTGTGGTCCAAGATTTTACGGATGTGTTCCAGACGATCCCTGGACTACTCCTTAGTGTGAGATCAACTTTATTATTGACCTCGTGTTGGGCGCAACACCCATCTCCTTGCTGACGTATCGTATGCCTCCATGTAAGATAGAGGAATTGAGGAAGCAAATCAATGATTTATTAGTCTCAGGTTTTATACAGTTGAGTGTATCTCCTTGAGGAGCTCCAATATTATTCGTAAAGAAGAAATATCGATCACTGCGATTATGTATAGACTATCATAGGCTAAACCACGTTACAGTGAAGAACAATTATCCTCTACCTTGGATAGGTGACCTGTTTGACCAATGGAAGGGGGCCCAGTACTTCTCCAAGATAGACTTACAGTTTGGGTACCACCAGTTACACGTCAGAAATGAAGACGTGCAGAAAATAGGTTTTAGGACTAACTTCGGACATTATGAATTTCTCGTGATACCATTTGGACTTACAAATGTGCCGGTCGTATCCATGGATCTCATGAACTGGGTGTTTCGGCCGTATCTCTATTGATTTGTCATCGTATTTATAAACGACATTTTAATATATTCAAAAAGTCAGGAAGATCACGAAGAACACCTATGAGCGGTCATTAATACTTTATGATAGAATCAGTTGTTTGCACAATACCAAAAACACGACTTCTGGAAGGAAGAAGTCAAGATTTTGGGACACGTAATTTCAAAAGAAGGAATCATTGTGGACCTTGCCAAGGTAACCGTAGTACAGGACTAGGAGCATCCCGACTCAGTTACAGAAGTGAGGAGTTTTCTCAGACTTGCTGGCTATTATCGTTGATTCATTAAAGATCTCTCCAAAATAGCCAGACCGTTGTCCCAGCTTACTCAAAAGGATTTTAAATTCCCTTGGAATGAAAAAGCAAAAGCGGCCTACCAAGAATTAAAGGACAAGCTGACGTTTGCGCCCGTACTAGTGCTGCTAGAGCAAGGGGTCAAATATACCATCTACATCAACACCTCTCGAATCAGTTTGGGGTGTGTACTTATGCAAAGGAATAGGGCAATCGCCTATGCCTCCCAACAGTTGAGGAAACACGAAGAAAATTACTCAACTCACGATCTAGAGTTGGCGGCAGTCATTTTTACGTTGAAGCTTTAGGGACACTACCTCTACAGGGAAGAGTTCGAGCTCTTTTGCGACCATAAGAGTCTCAAGTATATCTTCACATAGAGGGACCTGAATATAAGACAACGCCGTTGGATGAAAACATTGAAGGACTTCAAGTTTGAAAGTCTCCTACCATCCTGGCAAGGCCAATCTTGTGGCTGATGCGTTGAGCCATAAGAAAGCCATGGAATATGCAGCCCACTGATGGTAAGAGAGTGGAATATGGTGGAGTTCGTACGAGATTTCGAATAGAGACTAACAGCAGAAGAGCCATTCGAGAGCGTCGCGCACCTCCATGCACAACCACTAATTGACGATCAAGTCATTGTGGCTTAGAAAGAAGATGAGCTATTGTTAAGAATGAGAGAGTGGGCAAGCGACGGAGAAGAATCAGAATGGAGGATCGGTTTGGAAGGAGGTTTGCGGTATCATGGCTACCTATGCGTCCCAAACCTTCACAATCTGAGGAGAGAAGTTCTAAATGCTGCTCACAATTTAAAGTTGGTGATGCACCCGGGTAGTACGAAGATGTATCGGGATGCGAAGCATTCATACTGGTAGGACAACATGAAGGCCCAAATAACAGATTTTGTGTCCCGATGCCTTACATGTCAGTAAGTTAAGGCCAAGCATCGCCGACCCCTAGGTTTACTCCAACCCATGCCCATAGCCGAGTGGAAGTGGGATTTCATATCTATGGATTTCATTTCTGGATTACTAAGGACGAAAAAGGGACATGACTCTATTTGGGTGATCGTGGACCGGTTGACAAAGTTGGCCCATTTCCTCTCCATTTCGGTTTTTAATTCCGCAGATGACCTAGCCAAGTTATACATCAAAGAGATTGTATGACTGCACGGAGTTCCTCTAGAGATTGTGTCGGACAGAGACACACGCTTTACGTCTATTTTCTGGACCCGAATCCAAGAGGCGACGGGGGTAAAGCTAAAATTCAGTACCACTTTCTACCCCCAGACCAATGGACAAACTGAGGGGTGAATTAGATACTCGAGGACATGTTGCGGGCGTGCATACTTGACTTCAAGGATAGCTGGGATGACTGCCTCCCTTATACCGAATTTGCCTATAACAATAGTTTCCAAGCAAGCATTGGCATGGCTCTTTACGAAGCTTTGTATGCACGCCCATGTTGGGCTCCACATTGTTTGGCGAAAGTCAGGGAGAGGAGCTTAGTTGGCCCAGACCTGGTTTAAGCAACCTCAGAAAAGATAGATATTATCAAACGTCGACTCCTTGCGGCCCAGAGTAGGCAAAAGAGCTACGCCTATACGAGGCGAAGATAGTTGGAATTCGAAGTTGGACCACGTATTTCTCATAGTTTCTTTAATGAAGGGAGTACTTCATTTTGGTAAGAAAGGAAAACTCATGCTGAGATTCATTAGGTCTTTCCAGATTTTGGACCAAGTAGGTGTTGTGGCATACCGCCTTGCCTTGCCCACACCACTCGCAGGCGTGCATAATATGTTTCACGTGTCAATGCTGAAGAAGTACATTCCCGACCCTGCTCATATCATCAAGTGGGAGCAAGTAGGAACTAAGGGAAGATGTTACCTATGTATTGCGACCCACACATGTTCTAGATAGGAAAGAACAAGTGTTGCACAGCAAAGTCATCCTACTCGTGAAAGTATTATGGACACACCACACCAAGGAGGAGGCTACTTGGGAGACGGAAGCTGAAGTTTGCAAGAGCTATCCACAAATCCTCGAGTATGAGAAGGTACAAATTTTGAGGATGAAATTTTCTTTAAGGGGGTTAGATTGTAATGTTGCAAAAAAATCCGTACAAAGACCCGAGTTCAACCTTAGGCGAAACCACCCGAGGTCCATACCTGGCTAGTTAATTTCGAAGAGATTTACTTAAATGCTAAACATTAGATAGATTAAGCTCGGGCCACCATTTTCACAAATGGTGAAGGGCTAGAGTCGTAAGTACCACTGGCCCAATGCCATCCAAAGACCCAGGAGAAATCCCGAGGGCCCTCCCCTCTCGAGAGTACCCTAAAACTTCGTAATGGACCTAGACTGCACATCGGGGGTCTGCTGGACTTGAAATTATGCAACAATGTCTGCCTTATTGGGCTCGATGACCATCGTAGGAGTCAAGCCTGGATAGTGTCTAGAAATGCTCAACTGGAGTGAAGAGTCAAGTGTGTGAGAAATGCAAATACTCTAAGGAAAGGTGTTGAAACTTAAGTGAATTGGGTCGTCCACTCTTACGTAAAGTTGAGGATTTCAAACCATTGGGTTATGACCAAACTTCACACATGGAGAAAAGAAAATTTTCTACACACATCCGTATAACCATGGCCCCGATTGAACATTTATAACCATTGATTTGACACGGGCTTCCCACGGCTGATCTGTTTATCCGATCGCACCAAAATTGTGTACTAGTGTCGATCCATTGATAAGGAGCCTACCCCATGGAATAGATGAGCCGCAGCCCCTCCTAGGAGCCCCATTAGTCAGAAATAGCCACCCGTAGGGTATAAATATAGTATAAGGTGACCCTAAGGCCATTTACCCGTCTGGGGATATAAATAGCTCCCAACTCACCCCCTCTCTCCTAAATACGAATTTTGAAACCCTAAGAAGAGAAAGAAGAGAAAAGAGAAAGGTAGAGAGAAGAGAGTTTAGAGTATTGTTTGCAACTGGGGGAAATCCTCTCTCATTGATCCACAAGCCTAACCACTGCCACGTTCACTACCAAAACTCCTCCGACTACGACCTAGGGTAAGTAATACGAATCCTTATAGTGGTGTTGGTTCTTGAATGACTCTTCTCCAACCTAACTAACCCGTGTACTCGTTTAGGCGACCGACGAGCCTTCCTTGGAAACATAGTCCTAGGGCCGAGTCCAAGTCGGACGTGTTTTCAAAAGGTGCGGACTATAAATGCTTAAGTTGTGATTTATCAATGCTTTCATTATAGTTAATGATTTATGCTTGCTATGATTGCTGATGTAGGATTCCTTATCATCATATGCCTACGTATTTCTCTATGTAATAAATTGATAAATGCAAGTTGTAGTTAACGTAGTCTATGTGTTTGGTGAAATGCCTAAATGAGAAATTCATCAGGATTGCTTATCGAATGTTAAATTATATATTATGAATGTTTATTATCATGATTAGGATAAGAACCGGGCTATGATCGTAGTCCATGCAACCAGTAAACTTCCATATTTAGGTGGCCAAATTGGGTTGGTTGTCATGCCCCAAATCTGGAGACGGACAGCTTCCCTGAGGCCCCGAATTCAACACTCGACTTCCATATACCAAGTCCCGAGTTTGGCGCACCACAAGGAAGATTTTTGATTAAATTTTTTTTGTTGTATATACATATAATAATACCTGAGCATGAAGATCCATGATCAGGATACCAAGCAACTCTCCATTATAAATTCTAATGGTTACAACTACAATGCATCGAGAAAGCTAAGTCTTCTAAGCTACTCCTGCCCTGAAAAAAATGAGAAATAGGAAGCTTAAGCAAAAAGCCTAGTGAGAACACATATGTGTGCAGTGTGTCCTATATGCAAGCAAGACAAATATGCCGCAAGGAAATCATGTATGGTGAAAGGCTTGTAGCATGTAAGGTATGATGTCAATGCCAATGCAATGCATATGCATTATAGTAATACTCCGAGTCAATGCTACCAGCATCACCAAGTCATATTTTCATTTCTCATATACCACAGCCATAACCGTATTACACACATCCATAATCACATCATCATCATCAAATTGCAATGCCATATCATAACTGTATATCTCGGGAAGCACCATGGTCGATACCCATGCACTAAACACTAGTAATCAACCTCGCATACCTACCTTGTGGTGGACTTCCACTAACTGTATATCATGGGAAATACCATGGTTGATACCTATGCACTAGACACCAGTAATCGACCTCACATACCCGCCCTGTGGTGGACTTCCACCTGGCATGCCAGTAGCGGACTTCATTCGCGCTTCTCCTCACTGGTGAGTCAGACCGATCCCTGTTTGTAGCTCAGCCCTTAAGAAGGTTGGACCCACCTCTTCTCAACCCGATCTCGTCAATAAGAGTCAAATTCATGACCCATGAATCCAATCGGCCTGAGGTGAGGCAACCCTAATTAGCATAGGGGTTTAGGGACTTTCAACCCAAGGGGCACATCATCCCCTACTATTTCCACACTTCCGGTGACTCGTTCATTTTCAAGGATAACCTAAGTCATCATCATAAATTTACATTTCTTCGTCAAGATCCAACTCATGTTATGCGGCACGACTGTGGGATTTTGATCATCATGTATGTCATGATTATACATGAATTCAAGCAATCATGATAAGGCATATACGTTGAAGTGCATGTGATATGCATATAATGTTATGAGTTTAGGGCTGCTTAACCTTTTAGGCAAAAATGACATATAATCATCATATGCCACTATTAACTATATCAATCCATAGTTATGTGACTAAACTAAAGAGGACATATCTTACACATGAGCAAATGTATTAAAGTACACTTTCACGTACCATCATTCCATGGTACATGAGTATGATCAATATCAACATGGTTAAATAGATGAATTTAGTATGCTAGGGAGTGGAACAACATTAATCAAGTATTAAATCACATGCTTCTATTAACCATAATTACTAACATCACTAATATCATCCATAACTATCATAATCACGTGCATTAATTGTAATAAGAGTTACACCATATCCTTCGCAAGATAGATATTCCATTAGCGGCTTTGGCCCGACATGAATTTTTTCTATTGGGACTACATAGTAATACTCTAACTGGGCTTTATGGTTAATGAGTGGTGGTGACGCAAAGTACATATACCAAGTGGTTATGAGATGAAAGGCATAAATATAACATATAGTAAATGAGCCATAGGATGAATGGTGCTGGTGAAACTCATATAATGTAGAGGGTTTCACCTTCATGTGGGTTGTTAGTAGATTGGATTTACAAATAATTATTGTAGTAGTTCTACAGTGGTTTGGAAGGCACAGGTAAACTTCATAACATATAGTGAGCCCTAAGTTGAATGACTTGGTATATAATATGTACATAAGAGTTAGTCATGGTTGGATAATGCGGGTTTGCCTTATATAACGTAGTGGATCCTACTTCCAAGTGGTACTGCAAGCAGATGGGTCAACACATAAAGTGGGTCCCAACAACTAGATAGTATAGGTACGTCACATAAATTAAGGTAGTACAAGGAAGAATAGTTCAGATGCACAAGGCACACGTCAATGGGCTCCATCATCAAACTGTTTGGTTGGCAAAACAATTGAACAATATGGATAAAATATGTACATTGAGTGGGTTCACAAGTGTTTGAAAGTTATACGTTCAATTAACACTATTTCATGTCATTTAACTTATTTAGGAATTGGATCTAGATCATTTTGGGATCATATTCTAGGATTAGCTACCCTAATAGATGAATGGTGAAATATGCAATGCTCATATCAAGGTAGGGTCCATAATCAATCTAACACATGCCCTACATTCACATACAGAAGAGGTTACACCAACGACATAGTCCATGAGTCTGAGCAATCACACAATTCTCATATGCCCATATGGTCTTATGGCCACTCCATTATCAGAAGTCCATATGGTTGAGTGGCCACAAAAATGTCACTCTAATAGTCATAATAAGGGACTTAACGTCACATGGTTACTTATTTTTTTACTACACCATAACTCATACATCTATGTGCAACTACTTTATTAAGCTTCCACATGGTTAGGTTGTTGATGCCATAATTTCACATGGTTGAGTGGACATACAATTCGTATCATAGTCTAGTGATCGCATCTCAAAGCATCCAAGGCACAATCACAAGCATACCCACCATACCTGGTTACACTATGTTGCACTAACTCTTAAACTATGATCGCCCTATGCTTCATATGGAGAATGACTCAAATTTGGTGTTACACGATCAAGAGGCCAGGAACTAGCTTCCATCACATCAGATATAGTTTAGTGATCCCCGCATCTGACTCACTTATGAGCATAATGTAAGGATTGTATTTATGTCGCATGATACCAAATTGAGGGGCACTCCATTATCAAGTTGTATAATCCAACCCATATCATAATTTTCATGACTAAGAAAATATGCACATACAACACTATTTTCAAGGTTTAGGTGACTATGGCCATGCCCATAAGCATGTGGTCATGTCATTGAGTGGTCACCAATGCCACCTGGTTTCATGTAGTTGGTTGGCCTTGTGTGGATTTCACAATTATAAGGTTAGATGACTACATATACTCTACAATTACATATGATTAGGTGGCCATACATACGTCACATGCCCACATGATTAATGGGCCAAACACGTACATCACATCCTCACACCACTAAAGTCTATATATTTGTTATAATTGAACACGTTTATGGGTTTAAACACATATCATATGATCCTACTACTTGGGGCCGCACTCTAACCAAAGTGCCAAATGGTGAAAGGCTGTGCACTCGTTATATAATTAGGTAATCTAAGGCAGCAACATAATACAACGCATATCACATACCAAGTGGTGAAGGACTATATACACAACACAATTTCACATGATTCAATATAGCATACATTTAATACATGTAGATCACAAACTCTTGCCAAAGAGGGCCAATGGTTGGCTTAAACAAGGCTACTACTGATGGGCCCACATGACATTCACTCAAAATGGGCCTTAACATTCTTGGGCCCACACATCAATGGAATTCACATGGGTTCTATGTGGTGGAGCTCATGGGGTTATGCATTTATCATACTTACATTAATTGTAAGTTGTCCATGCACTACATGGTCACATGATTGTACACCATCAATATATAGAAATTTTAACAAAGATCCGGACCATTCACATATCAATCCAATTTGCATAATTAATGGGCCACCAATCCATGGTGGGCCTGGGGCTAAAAATCAAGTCAATCTGTGGCACATGTGGGCCACACCACACACAAAAATTGAGAGGATTACCCTCCATTAAAACATTATGATTATTTATTGGGCTCACAGAGATGTGGTTCATAAATCTAGCCCATCCATTATGTGTGTGCCACTTGATTAAGGGGGTTAGTCCAAGTTCAAATGAACCTCACAAGTGCTTTTATATTGAGCTCCGAGTTGTATGAACGATTCAAGGAGATCAAAGTTACATGGGTCCCAAAGTGATATATTTATTATATATACACAGTTCATTTATTTTTTGAGATCATTTTATTGCATTATCCAAATAAAATGAATCATATCCAAAGATTATTTGGACCTCACCATAAATAACAGTGACGATAATGATTTAACAGTTAAACAATTCATAAGGCCTACCATAACATTTATTTTTAATTCAATCTGTTCATAAGGTCACAGTGACTTGAATTAAGAGGAAAAACAAATTTCATATTGGTCCAAAACTTTTGTGACCCAAAAAGGGTCTCAATGGTAGACGGTCATTCCCTTGTTGCTTTCTGTAGTGTGGACCACCTAATAGTTAGATCTGTTTTTTTTTTGTTATTTTTATTTATTTATTTATTTTTATTTTTTATTTTTTAGCCTCGAGACAAGCTAGCCAAATTGATGGACGGTTCGGATATAACACATACCTCATGATCATATCCACAGAACTTACTAATATCAATATAAACTTCTCATTTTATTTTTTTTAGATAGTGTGGGCCAACTGAGTTCTGTGTACGGCTGATTTTTGGAACGACCCATTCTTTAAAGGGGGCCCATCAAATGCATGATGTAGATGTTCAAAATACATCACGGTGGGACCTATGGTGGGGCCCACCGTCCCAGCCTGTTGAGGGCGCTGGGACGCTACTTACTGCAGTGTCCATTGAACGCTGGCAGCAACACCGTCACCTCCCTTGCTTATATGGTTTTTAAGTTTTTTTATTGATGGTTTTTCATAGGTGGGGCCCACATCCTGACAATCCACTCCATTTGTTGGATTTTATGGCCCGAGACAGATCTAACAAGCTCAATATTCAGTATTTTTTGACATACAAAAACATCATAGCGGGTCCTAATAGATTATTACTATAAAAAAATATATTTTTGATGGTGTGGCCTACTAGAGATTTGGATTGGCTTCATTTTTCGGCTCAAGGCCTAAAATGAACTAGGGAATCGGATGGATGGCGTGGATTAAATGTATACATCACGTGTGGGGCCCGTTGTGGACCCACAGCCCCCTTCCTTTTTTTTCTTTCAAGCTGCGGTAGGGACACTGCTTGTTGCAGTGTCCTCTGGACACTGGCAGCAACAACGTCTACTCCTTTTTTTCTTAATTTAAATTTTATTTATTTATTTATTAATTTTCATGGTGTGGTGTGCATGGGTGTGAGTGTGTGTTTAGCCGGCCTAATGGGCCACACTTTGGATGATTTGAATGGCATACAAAATTCTAGTGGGGCCCACAATTAATGGGTCTCACATAAAGTCTATAAAAAAAAATACTTTTATTATTATTCTTTTTATATGTATTCTCCCATGAATCCACATCATTAAACACATCATATCATCACCATTAAACACATCATGCTCTCCTATGTATCCACACCATTGATCACATTATTATCATTAAATTGTCACCACTAATAATCATACAAATAATCAAAAAGAAAACAACCAAGAGTGGAGTGGGTGTACTCACCTTGATGAATTAGATGGATGAAAGGGATGGAATTGAGGGTTGAGGTGGATGGAAGGATGGGATTGATGGAGTTGATGGCCCACCAAGATCACTCCTCTCTCTCTCTCTCTCTCTCTCTCTCTCTCTTTGTGTAGAAAAATGGTGAAATGTTAAGGAATGAAGGGATATATGTAGAGAAATTGTTAAAATGTGGTTAGATTCAATTAATGTGATATTGGTTAGCTTAGATTAGGATTATGACAATTAATTCATGATTTGTAGTTAATGGTGGGTTAAAGGAGCAAGGGATGACATGGTGTGATGATGTCTTACTTAAGGTGTGGCATGAAAAAGAGTTGACTTAAGGTATACATGAGAGAGGGAGAGGTATGGGTGTGTGACATCACACACAAGGGTAGAGATTCTCTCACCCATGTGTGGCATATACATGTGTGCATGACATGTGTTGTGCATATGTGTGGAATGGAGTACATGGCACCTTGCGCACATAATACACTAATTATTCTTCATGGCGTATCTCACTAACGGAGTATCATATAGATGCACGGGTGGTACCTAGGAGATCGTAACGATAGGGCGATCGATATGATATAGGTTTCAAGGTCTTGATGTTCCAGTCAGTTTCAGTGTGTGCTATGAATGACTAATCCAGGTCTAGTTAAGGGCGTCGATCATCATGTACATAAGCATATAAAGTCGTACAGAATAGACGGGGTCTTACATTGGCCACCTTGGGTAAATTTAAAAGATACGGGTCGGATGTTGACTATCGACAGTGGCTAGGCCATGAGGGGCACTTATGCGCTCCATGTTGGTTACGTTAGTGTGCGCCCATACCAATCGAGGTTGCCTAAAGAACCGGTTGACTTATTATGTGTTTACCTTGTATGAACATGAATGTTTGAATCTAAGCTACCCCTCACAATTGTAAAGATCCCCTTTAACCATGGTACCATATTTCTCAAGACTCGTGAGTCAGGCATGGTGGTATGGGATACCGTGTTCGTGTTGTCAGCCTACGCTGGGGTGACAAGCCTCCCCGTAGTGACCGCAAGTACTACTTCTTACAACTTGTCTATCGTATGTGTTTATCGATGAGTGACGAACCTAGATAGATTAAGAACACAAGAGTAGGACCGTTGCAGTTGTCCGATGCCTAGTGATTCGATTTGGATCAATATTAAAAAGGGAGGTATCCTAGCTTCCCCAAGTTATTGGATGAATGAGCATACTTAATCACTTGGCTGACATGATCATTCACCACATTGCATTAGTTAGAATGTGTTGAAAAGGCATTGGAGTCGCATGTTTTAGGAAGTGTTGTCATGTGCGAAACAAGTGCTCGGAGTCGCGTGTTGAGGGAGTGTTGATGAGTGAGGGCATACATTATTACATAAACTCCATTCTCACATTAAAAAAGAGTAGTTGGGAAGTGATTGCTTATTATTACCTTATCATTACTGCATTGATTGGCTTGATAACATGTGTAATGTTTACTTTATAGAACCACTGAATTGATCACTCACTCCCACTCTGGGACAGTGTTTTAAAACACTAACTAGGTGCTAGTGTAGATGCAAGTAGGGTTGACATCGATGCATTAGAGCAGGACTTCTTGGACGAGGAGGAATTCTCCTATTTCCAGCTCTCGGGTAGGCTGATGTAGGCCACGTGCCGATGGATAAGGTGCACGGGGCATCTGGGCTTAGTTAGATGTTACATTTACAGTACCACATTTTGTTTACTTTTTAAAATTTCACATGTGTATATTAAACCTAGCCGCGGACCCATACTCTAGAAGAAACTTCATGATACATGTGTGTGTGTGTGTATGTTTTGAATTTATGCATTGGTTTAATTACATTAAATCTGGAATATGATACGCTGTTTAGTATAATTCTATGCATGCTCAATTACTCAACATGAAAGGAATCAAAATATTATCTTCCACAGGACATAAGTAATGTTTGGAATCTCAGGAGTCGAGCTTTGCTCGACCCTCAAAATTCAAGGCGTGACGGTATTCTCAGTAAATTTCCAAAATTTACATTCCTACCCATCTAGCATATGACATGGAATTGTACTGGTATTTTCATCTACTTGCATCTGTCAAGTGGTCTGTTTGTGCAAAATAAGATTCATATATATCCTGTTTTTCACATTCAGATTGGATATGGAATCAGGATCTTGGTTCATATACATGAAGAATTGTTTACTTAAATGTCAACATATATGAAAAGTTTTGTCTTCTATTGTTTTAATTGTATTCTTTGGATTCAATCCAAATATATGTAGTTGGATTCCTTCTTTTAGCATGAAATGTATTTTTTCTGTTTAAGCTAAAGTCAGGTTATTTTCTGGATATCTGTTGGCTACTCGTAGCATGGTTTCATTGACTTAAAGTACTTGAGTCTCATCTCTAGGATCTGTTATACATCTCTGGTATGGTTATTCTCTTCTATTGGGCGTTACTGTTATACATCTCTGGTATGGTTATACATCTCTTCACATTGAGTTTACTATGGAAGAGGATTGCTCTTTGGTTTATATACATATAGGAAGTATTGTTTTATTTATTTGTTCAATATATATGAAAAGTGTTGAGTTTTTAGTTTGAAGATTATCCATTCGATTCAATCCAGATATGTGTAGTTGGTTTCCTACTAAATACATCATTATGACCTATTTGTTACAAACATGATTCCTTGGTTGGGAACCATTGTTCCTTTCTTTAAAAAAAGGTTCTAGGTTGGATATTCTATGATTAAATTGATATATGCTGTTGCAGATTTTATCTCCAACACCCAAATTTTTGTCCCAAAAACTGTAAATATGGTTGTTGTAAATTGATATATACTAAATGGATCTTCCAACATCCTGATTCCAAGACCTTGCAATTTCCAGAGATAATTTGTAGAGAATTGGCAAAGAAAATAGAAATAGTCGAAAAAGTTACCTGAATTTGCCAATATAGGGGCTTACTACTTTCTGCTCACCAAGCAGTTTCTACCTAATGTATCTCTGTTTTCTCTTATTTCAATCAGTTATCTTTCTAAAAAAAAAAAACAAGTAATTCAATCAGTAAGTTTCATCTATACTTCTGCTTATTTTCATCTACTTGTATAACGATGGATAGCTTGGAAATTATTATATGGTCATGATTCTACTAATTTATATGAAACTGTTGTTCATTGTTCTTCATGATTTTCTGTGGGCTGATGATCCTGTAAGGAATGGTTTTTAGCCTTGTTATCCTGGATATGTATTTGCTCTTTTCTCAGTACTCAACTATTAGGACCATTCTCTTCTACACATGTATTTGCTCTTTTCTCAGTACTCAACTGTATTTGCTCTTTATGCCATCTTTCGTAAAAGTAGATCTTTTTAATACATGTGATCATGACTGTCCAGTTGGCTATGATTCGATAAAGATCTCTTTGGTTTTAATTGGTTCGATTGGAAATTTAATACAGCCAAATCAGTAAGTTACCAAATTTGCCAATCGAGGGCCCTATCTCGTGTCTGCTCCCTTAGGCAGATTCTAGATCTCTGTTTACTTTTAATTTAATCAATTATTTTCATCTACTTGTATAACTAATAAAAACAGTTATTTTCTAGCCTTGTTATCCTGCACATGTCAATGCTTATTCTCATCTTCTTGTTCATTGCCTGAATCTACTGCTCTTTGTCTTTCATGATTTTCTGTTGGCTGAGGATTGATAATGCTTATTCTCATCTTCTTGTTCAATGTTTGAATCTGTTGTTCTTTGTCCTTCATGATTTTCTGTTGGCTGAGGATTGATAATGCTTATTCTCATCTTCTTGTTCAATGTTTGAATCTGTTGTTCTTTGTCTTTCATGATTTTCTGTTGGTTGAGGATTGATAATGCTTATTCTAATCTTCTTGTTCAATGTCTGAATCTACTGTTCTCTGTCTTTCATGATTTTCTGTTGGCTGAGGATTTCTAATTTCTAATGCCCTGCTACTTGTTATCTCCACATGTCTTTGCTTATTTTCTACTTGTTCATTTTCTGAATCTACTGTTCTTTGTCTTTCATGATTTTTTGTTGGGTGAGGATTTCTAAGTTCCAATGCCCTGTTACTTGTTATCCTGCACATGGCTTTGCTTGTTTTCATCTACTTGTTCATTTTTTGAATTTGTTGTTCTTTGTCTTTCATGATTTTTTGTTGGCTAAGGATTTCTAAGTTTCAATGCCCTGTTACTTGTTATCCTGCACATGGCTTTGCTTATTTTCATCTACTTGTTCATTTTCTGAATCTACTATTCTCTGTCTTTTATGATTTTCTGTTAACTGAGGATTTCTAAGTTCCAATGCCTTGTTAGTTGTTATCCTGCACATGTCATTGTTTATTTTCATCTACTTGTTCATTTTCTAAATCTGTTGTTCTTTGTCTTTCATGATTTTCTGTTGGCTGAGGATTTCTAAGTTCCAATTTCTAGCCTTGTTATCATGCACATGTCTTTGCTTATTTTCATCTACTTGTTCATTGTCTGAAATTGTTGATCTTTGTCTTTCATGATTTTCTGTGGGCTGAGTATTTCTAAGTTCAATGTTATCCTGCACACGTCTTTGCTTATTTCTCAGGACCCTACTGTTAGGACCATTCTAGCTAATGTATCTCTGTTTACTTTTATTTCAATCAGTTATCTATATGGAAATAGCTAAAAATAGTTATTTTCTAGCCTAGTTATCCTGCACATGATTTTGCACATTTTTAGATAACTTGTATCCCTATTCAAAACAATTATTTTCTAGCCTTGTTACCCTGCAAATGTCAATGCTTATTTTCATCTTCTTGTTCATTGTCTGAAACTGTTGTTCTTTGTCTTTCATTTTTTTTGTGGGCTGAGTATTTCTAAGTTCCAATTTCTGGCCTTGTAATCCTACACATCTTTGCTTATTTCTCAGTACTCAACTATTAGGACCATTCTAGCTAATGTATCTCTGTTTTCTTTTAATTCATTCAATTATCGTTCAAAAAAAATTTTCAAATTCAAAATAAAAACAAGTAAGTTTCATATGTACTTCTGATTGTTTTCATCAACCACTTCATTGTTTGAATTGTTGTTCTATGTCTTTCATGATTTTCTTAGGGCTGAGGATTTCTAATATACAATTTCCTACACTAGATATGGGACGATGGTATCATCCTTCACTGTCTTTCAATTTTGTGTGCTACATCTGGTGTTTTCACATGGGATATATGTTTGGTGGGAATATATGAAAGGCAGATAAGCTTCTACAGTTTGGTGTATCATGTTGGATTAAAGTTAGATATGTTGGAGTCCAGATAAAATATCACTGCACATGGCTCTGGAATCGTAGGGCTGATAAGTGCTTGCCATGCTACTTATTCTTATAAATTTATTATGAACCCGTATGGATTTCATATTTTGACAATTCTCAGTTGTCTTTGTATAGAAACTCTATTTTATAAATTGTCACTCTTTCCATTATTAATGTGCCAGGTTTGTTGTCACTTCGTCTGTTAGTTACTCTTTGGATATTACCGTGATTACAAAAGGAGATATCACCCCTGGTACATCACTTATCTTATCTTTGTCCTTGGCCGAACTAGCCTTGTATAATTTTGCTTTATACAACTTAGTGCACTATTTTTATACAGAGCATATTTAACCATCGGAAGTATTGTTTTTTGTTGTAAGGAATCTTTGCTTGAAATTAATTTAAGTCATAAGGGTGTGAATCATGTAGCATTGAGGAGACTGTTACACGACTATATATGTTAGCATTCACTTTTCAAGGTTGACGGTGTGTTGTTATATATGTATATATATATATATATGTATGTATGTATATATATATATGGGAAAAGGTACTATGCGCTCGACCTCACGATAAGCTCCCGTGAGGTTGAGCTGTGTGGGCCCCACCATGATGCGTGTCAACCATCAACACCGTGCATTTGATGGGTCCCCTCTAAATTATGGGATATCCCAAAAATCAGCCGTATACGGAACTCAGGTGGGCCATACCATCTAAAATCATGTGAAGACACCGTTAAAACATATAAAAGCACTTGGTGGGGCCCACCTGAGTTTTTAATGCTGCTAAAACTTGGTTTGAACCCTCAGCCAAGTGGGACACACATAATGGATGGGTTGGATTTGCAAACCACATCTCGGTGGCCCAAAAAATGATTATGAATGTTTTAATGGTGCACAGCCCCTCCCCACTTCTGTATGTGGTGTGGTCCACACAAGTCACGGATTGACTTGATTTTTGAGACCTAGGCCCACGATGGAATGGTGCATCTGATTGATGGGGTAGATGTTCGAAAGGTGGGGCCCACACAACTCGACCTCATGGGACGGACTCATGAGGTCGAGCGCATAGTACCTTTTCCCCACATATATATATATATATATATATATTATTTAGTCTTTATATAGAATTAGATTTACATGCTGCTATCACATTCGGGAAATATCACATGGATTAATAATGTAGTATAAACCAACACATTTACACTTTAGATTTTTTAAAAGACATCCGAACCTGATAGTGTTGGTTATCAGTTGGTGATGGGGAATGAAGAAGAAGAAGAAGAGATGGAGAGGGTTGTTGTTGTTCGGGTGGTGATGGCTTGTGTAGCGGCTATTGGGGAATACTGTAATGAATACATGTTCAAACAGCCTGCTCGTCATGGAGATGATGAACAAGCCAGGTGCATCAACTCCAGCATTAGGGCCAGTGACCGGGATTGTGTCACGCAACTTAGGATGAATCGAGAGACATTCTTCAAACTATGTACCTAGCTACGCGAGAAGGCAATGATGCGTGATACTCGTCTTGTGAGTTTTAAAGAACAATTAGTTATTTTCCTAGACACATTGGGACACAATGTTCGGAATCGTGTCATTGGTCATAGATTCATTCGATAGAGTGAAACAGTGAGTCACCACTTTCACCATGTACTAAATGTGATTATATTAATGTACCCCAATTTTGTTAAACAAGCTGAACCAGCGACTCCCTCTGAGATTCAGACAAATACAAATTGGGCAACCTACTTTCAAGTATTAATTATGGTGGGTCGAATTTCTATATATGTATTTTTCACTTCCCTGCATTCACACCCTTATCCGAAAAGATATATGATCCAATGCATTTAGGATTACATCAGTGCAATTGATGGTACACACATTCTATCTCATGTGCCCGTAGTTGACCATGCGAGCTTCTGCAATTGGAAAGGGGTCCTCTCCCAAAATGTATTAGCGGCATGTTAATTTGATATGAATTTTATATACATATTGGCCGGTTGGGAGGGTTCTGCTTCGGTTGCGAGGGTGTTACACAACACATTGAGTCGATGATCCGTTGCTTATCCCACGTGGTACTGGTTATCTGTTAAAAGATTGTCAATCTATTTCATCTACTTGAATTCTTTGATTGTTCACTTAATGGGACATTGATTCAAATGTGTAGAAAAATATTATATTGTCGACGCTAGATATGCACATTCACCTGATTTTTTGGCTTTATACCATGGCATTCGATACTACTTATAGGAATATCGAATCGGGAGAGCACCAGCCAACATGAAGGAGCTGTTTAATTACTGACATGCACAATTACGTAATGCAATCGAGCGCTGTTTTGGTGTTATAAAAGGCAGATTCCCTATCTTAAAGAGCGTCATGCAGTATAAATTCCACACACAAGTTAAAATTGTGATAGCCTGCTGCGTCTTACACAATTTCATACATACTAATCACAAGTCTCAAGAAAACTGAGAATACACTGGTATATCTATTACCGTTGGAGAGAGTAACCCAAGGCCTCATGAGGTATCAACGAACGATGAGCGACAATAGTTACTGCGAGCAACTCAGCGTGAGAAGGATGCTTGGATTTGCATGAGTGATGATAGTGCAACCAGAATGTGGGGAGATGCATAGCAGACTAGTAGGAGTAGATAGTGGATCTTTATATTTTAATTTCCATTACTTACTGATATTTACTTTCACAAAACATTACGTACCTAACAATGGAATTATGATCTTCCAAAATTTGACCAGATGGATTCATCATATGGATTAACTAAATGATGATTTTGTTAATCCTTATTTTAAAATAATTGTCATTCTCACGATTATGGTTGACATTTCCAAACCATCATATGTACTTGATATTCAGGTGATATGGCATACAGGATGTCTAATGATCCATCGACACCAACACAGTCACCCGTCAAAACACCAGTGGTAGCGACTCGATGTTCTTCACGAGTGAAGATGGTGAAATCCCTAGCTGAGCCTCCGTCCCAAGTCCCAAAAATAAAATGGAATACTGCTATAGATTGGGTTATGTTTGACATATTTCTTGAACAAGTTGCATTGGGACGTAAAGCCGATAATGGTTTCGAACGTGAGGCGTACCAAATTGTTGCCGAAGCCGTGACGAGGCATACTAATATAGTCCTCAAGTGGCAGAATGTGTTGAATCGACTGAGGTATTATAAGAGAGAGTATAATGCAGTGAAGGATATGCTGACAGCTAGCAGGTTTGGATGGGACAATGAGCGGATGGTGGTCACTGCTCCTGATGAAGTCTGAGAGGAATATCTTAAGGTATAAAGATCAAAAGTTGGAATTTTGTTCTTAACATCAGTATCTACTACTTACTGACTTTACAAATGCTATTTGTACGGCTCCAGTCTCACCTGCGTGCTGAAAGACTCCATGGGAAACGCATTAAGAGAATGGATGACCTTACAATTATCATTAGTTTAGACCAGTCAGGGGACGTTATGTGCAGGGCAATAGGAGTATGGCCACATCAGCATCATCATCTTGTCTTCAACGAGATCTCAATGATGCATGGAGAGAGCTCGATGATGATATCGACGATACGATTGACCTCTTAGATGATTTTGTAATAGACTCCACAGGGACCATCCCATTTTTGCCAGACAGTCCTTCGACGGGACAACACGCTCACATAGCACTCCCACTTGACATGCTGATTTCGATGGTAGTCGAGGTGAGAGCACAACATGGAAATGATCACGCCCTCCTCGTCCCTGTGATGTACTCGGGACCTCTCTCTAGACCGTTGCAGATGCTATGCTCAATTTTGGCCTTGGAAAAGAGGTGAATCACACTACAAAAGTACTTAATGTACTAGAAGAGGTCTAAGGCCTGACCAACTCAGAGTATATTGAGGTTGGTCAACTCTTAAGTAGGGACAAGAAGCTAGCATTGTTCTTTGTCAGTCTTCGACCTGAGCGCCGCTTTGAGTGGTTGAAGAGAACACTTCATGAACACTTTAGTGATGGAGGTGTCAGATCCATCTGAGGAAGTGTTGTCAACAATTATGTTTTCTTATTACTAAATTGGGCATGTAATAACTTTGATAGACATGTTTTCCGAAAACAGTTTTTTTTTTGGATTGATATTATGATGGTATATGCGTAGTGTATACCAATATGACTGATGTGATGGTGACATCTTTTTGTTAATTAATATCTTTCGCATATGGTTTCACCTTCTTGCATTGTGCACATTAAGACAGATAAGACTACACACTCTGCTTGTTTGGAAGGGTATGTACTTACAACCTATTATCTTTTCATTTAGTAAGTTTATTTGTACTTCTTGGTTATTTTTGGTAGGACAATAATGCATGTTATCTTCGTTCGCGATTCTATTCTAGAACACGAATCTCATGCCAATTACCTCCATGTCATTGCAGATAGGAAAGGAGAAGTACCATGTCATCTTGGTGGGACGTTGGCTAGGTATATATTTGACTTGGGACGATGCTAGGTTGGAGGTGGAGGGATTTAGCGAAGGGAGACACCAAGCCTTCAAGAATTGGAAGGAAACTGTTGCGTGCTGTGACGCTCACTTCAGTAAGGCCTGTGCATCGTCGAAACCTCACACAGAATCTCTTGCAGTTCAGGTTGCCCCATTTTTTGATGTGCTGGACATCCGCCATTCTTCGACTTCGTCTATCCGAGAGACGACATAAATGACCCAGGCCATGGTATCTAGGGCCACGTCGACTGATGATCTTGCCTCATCAGATGGAGAGAGATTCGTTGTGATTCTGGTTGCCGTCGTTGTTCTTTTTCTTGCATGGATTGTTATTTTTAAATTCTAGCCCTATCACTGGTACTGTATAACTTTCTTGTTGTCACTTGTTCCTTTTCCTCTCTTTTTCGTGTATAACTTATCTTTAACTTATGCTGACGTCGGCCATATGTGCCATGGAGATGGGTTACATTATCAACTGCCATGCTTATTATATGGCTATGTTTGTATCACACCATTGTCATATGATGTGGTCCACTGGATACGTGGACATGTCTCATGTGATAGTGACATTGATTGAATAAACCAGATCATTAAATGGTGTGATTCCAAAAATTAGGTATATCCAAAACTCATGTTGACCACATTATAGGAAACAATGTTGAATGAGGGTCGACCATTAAAACTAATTTTGGGGACCATTATCAAAAGTTGGATCAAGCTGATCTCACTATTTTCTCTTCATCTGGGCCTGTATGACCTAATCAACTGATTGGATGTCAAATAAATTGTAAATATTGGGCCCTTTGTGGATTATAATGGCGGATATCCAATCACTATTGTTATCATGTGGTGTGGTCCCCCTGAGATTTATATCCCTCTAATTTTTAGGATCACATCGTAAAATGATATGTAAAAATGGATGAATGGAACCTGATGAAACACATACATCATGGTGGGGCCCACAGAGCATTGACCACCAGCCACAGAGCTAGTGGCAGGGGGAGCAGCCAATCCGTTTCCTGCATGTAGACGATTATAACCAAATATTCCCAACACTTGGCAGCCTTGGATTCAATCCCATGGGATTACAACAATCCCATGCTCGGCCAAATAGTCCCTGTGTTGCAATCCCAACTTCAGTCTGGCCAAACATGCCACATATTGACCCATGGGATATACAAATCCCATTGGATTGCCATCAATCCACTGACGCAGCCATCATTACCTTGAAAATACTGCTATCCACCTTAATATCCCATGGAATCCGCCTGTCCAAACATGCCCTAAATGCATGGACGGTGTGGATACAACACATGTCTCATGGTGGGCCCCACAGAAATTGGTGACGTCACTTCACTAGCTAAGTCACGCTACTCAACCTATCAGTAGCTAATCTGCGTCCAGTCATTTTCGTGGAAGTGGATTGGCTGGTGTACCACACACCAATATATAGCTGACGCTCCTCGAGCTATGAGTTGTACGAACGGTTCAAAGGAGATCAAAGTTACATGGCCCCACAATGATCTATTTATTCTATCTACACCATTCATCTATTTTTAGAGATCATTTTAGAGCATTATCCAAAAAATAATCATATCCAAAGATCATCTGGACCACACCACAAATAGCAGTGAAGATAATGATTTTCACCATTAATAAATTCGCAGGGCCACCGTAACATTTATTTTCCATCCAATTTGTTAATAAGGTCATAAAGACCTGAATGAAGTGGAAAAACAAATTTCATATTGATCTAAAACTTCTGTGACCCTAAAAAGGGTTTTAATGTAGACGTTCAATCCCCCACTGCTTTTTTCAGTGTGGTCTACATGATAGTTATATCTATCATATTTTTTTTTGTATAAAGCCATAAGACGAGCTCGCCAAAATGGATGAACGCTTGATATAACACATATCTCAAAATTAGACCCACAGAACTTGCTGACGTTAATACAGCAGCTAGCTGGTGTGATGTACACCATCCAATCCACTTCCTTTTCGTGGAAACGTAGTGGGTCCTACCTGCAACTAGACGGACGTGGATTAGATACTGACAGGTTGAGTAGCGAGTCGGCTATTGAAGTGACGTCACCAAGTTATGTGGGCCCTATTATATGCATTGTATCCACACCATCCATCCATTTTGACATATCATTTTAAGGCATGAGCAAAAGAATGAGGCATATAAAGATCTATAGAAGACCCCACCACAAAAAACAGTGGGGAGAGTGATTCCCACCGTTGAAACTATCCTAAGGCCCACCATAATATTTATTTGAAATCCAACCTGTTCAAAAGTTTAAAAAGACATGAAATAAGAGAAAGCACAAATATTAGCTTCATCTAAAACTTTTGTGGCCCTTAGAAGTTTTTAATGGTGGGTGTCACTATCCCCACTGTTTTTTGTGCTGGGTCCATTGGAGCTTTGGATTTAACTCATTCTTTGGATATTGCCCTAAAATGATCTCTCCAAATGGATGGAAGGTGTAGATGCAAAACATACATTATGGTGGGGCCCATGGAACTTGGTGACGTTAGTTCAGTAGCGAGTCTCGCTACTTAACCTGTCAATAGCTAATCCGCGCCCCATCTAGATGGGATATTCCGTACAGCTAGATTTATTTGTGCCACAATTATATATGGGTTTTATCCATGCCATCCATTTATATTTTTTCAGACATTTTAGGAAATGAACCTGAAAATAGGCTGATCCAAGGCTCAAATGGACCATATAGTGGGAATTAATCTGCCAACCATTAAAAACTTTCCTTAAGTCGTAAAAGTTTTTCATCAAGCTGGTATATGTGTTTTTTCTTTATATATGTCTATACCACTTTATAAAGAGGTTGAATGGTAACTAAACATCATGGTGGGCCCTATAAATGTTTCAAAGGTAGGTGTCATTATCCCTATTATTAGAGCTAAGCAGAATCTGACCCGATCCGACGGATTCAACCCGATCTGATCCAAACTGAAGGCCAAGATCAGGTCGGATCGAGTAGGCTCATTTAGATTCGACCGTACATCGAGTCAAGTTCAGATCAATGGCCAATCTAGACCAATTTGATTAGATCTGCACAATTCAACACTGTTTCTGTAATATTGTCCACTTAAGATTGGGATATACCTCATTTTTGGCTTAATACCATAAAATAATCTAGAAAAATAGATGGACGGAATGGATTAAATAAATACATCATGGTGGGGTCCATAGAGCACCGACCACCAGCCATTGGCTAGTGGCAGGGGGAGTAGCCAATCCTCCTCTCAACTCGCCTCGAGCACCGAGTTCTGACATCTGAGTAAGTAAAAAGTATTTTGATAATCATTACTTTTCACCTGGAGTTCCGACACCAAAAAGAAACTCGTGAGTGATGGTTGACGTTGGTGAAGCAGATTGGTAGGTGAGGCTGGTGAAGTAAATTGACAGGTGTACCACATATTCAGCAAGTTCTGTGGGTCCCATTACGTGGTATGTGTTATATCCAAATTATACATCCATTTGGAAGGCTCGTCTTAAGGCTTGAGCCAAAAAATAAGATAGATCTAAAGATCAAGTGGACCACACTGCAAAAAGTAGTGGGGGGTTGAACGTCTACCATTGAAACTCTTTTAGGGGTCACGGAAGTTTCGAATCGATATGAAAATTTTTTCCTCTTCATCCATGTAGTTGTGACCATATTAATAGATTGGATGGAAAATAAATGTTATGGTGGGCCATACAAATTTTTTAACGATGAAAATCATATTTTTTTTAATTAAAACAATATTCAAACAGAACCATACCCAACCCGATCTGACTTACCTTCCCTAACCGAGTCGGACTCCGTTCAAGTCAGGCCAGCAGTGCAAATGGATCGGATCAAGTCAGAGGACTCGAACTTGGTCCCGGATCAGATCGAGTTTGGGTTAATGTATTGAAAATTTCGGACCGAGTCGAGTTGGACCCAATCCGGTCTGACTTGACTTGATGCCCACCTTTACCTACTATGTACTATGGTACGGTCCACTTGAGCCTTGGATTTGGCTCAACTTTTAATTCATATTTAAAAGGTGAACGATGTGGATAAAACCTATAAATCATTGTGCCATAAGCCCTCCCTGCTTGGACGAATTATTGTGCAAGCCAGGGGTAGGACACAGTCCTCGTGTTTTTGTGGGAATATGAATTCTCTGTTTACCACAAATATGTTTTTCTTGTTTTTCTGCATTTAGAGTTATTGTATACGACCCATCTAGCTCATTTAACTCACCCGACTCTACTAAACTTAGCTTGAAACTGGGTTGGAGTGAAGTCGAGCTATTTTTTTAGCTCAAAAGTCCGAGCTAGTCCGAACTCTACTCGATTCAACTCGGAACTTAACTCGGTCTGAATCGATTTGACTTAAATAGGGTTCACTTCGTATAAATATTATATATGTGTGTGTGTGTGTGTGTGTGTTAAAATTATAAAACCTAAACTTGAACTCAGCTCATCTAGCTCAAGATCATCTTAGAATTGGCTATTGACTATGCCGAGCCAAGCCGAGTTCAACCTGGGGTAGGCTAAACTCGACTCGATTGGACTGACTCATGGTTTGACTCATGTATAGCTCTACCTGCATTGTCAATAACATCATTGACATTGGTAACACTGTTGCATTAATTACAGTGACACATAATTTTGGAAACATATTAGCTGGTGTACTACACACTACTGACCTGACTACCCCATTGACGTCACCAAGTTCCATGGGTCATTCCATGTGATGAGCTGAGCTTGTCGTAAGTTTTGAGCTAAAATATGTTGTATTTTGTTTTAAAATAATATTAAATTTTAATTTTTTAAATTTTCGATAGTTTCCC
The DNA here is from genome assembly GCF_029962835.1 of Magnolia sinica. NCBI lineage: Eukaryota > Viridiplantae > Streptophyta > Magnoliopsida > Magnoliales > Magnoliaceae > Magnolia > Magnolia sinica. The sequence goes on along the minus strand of NC_080574.1, from coordinate 103,655,220 downwards.
TCTACATTTAAATTTTGGTGTTTTTGAGGTGTGGGTTTTATCCCACATCGGATTTGATAAAGAAAATTCACTTATTTATAAGATAGGCTTTTTGCCTTGGGCTTGAGCCCCATTCAGGGGGCATGTGAATTTGGTCCTGTGAGGGGGCTATGCCAATGCTCTAATCTATGCCATTCACCACACACGTGCACGCACGCTGAGCCGATCCGTGCGGTGTCGAGCCGAGCTGAGTCCGAGTCGATGTTCGTGTACGTGTGTGTGTGTGTGTGTGTGTGCGTGACGCGATGGGACGGGATGGGCTAGGCTGTGCTTGGGCATGGGTGCAGGCGCGGGTGCGGGTGTGGTGTGAGTGTACTCGCATGGGTGTGTTTGTATGGATACTCGCGGGACTTTATTTGCAAGAGTGTACTCGCACTTGCACCTTTTCATTATAAATCAGGGAGATGCATCCGTTCCAGTTGGTCGCACCTATTGGGTTTAAACCCAATGGACCTAACCCTTTGTAAAGGGTGCTTGTGCACCTCTTTGGAGTCTATATAAAGAATTCTGATTTATGTTTGAATATACAAAAATTCTTCTCTTATAAAACACTCTCTGATATTTGGTTTTAAGCATTTTTTATTGCTGAGTTCATCATTGAGTCAACTCAGTACTTTCGAGTTAAACTGTAAGTGGTTCAAGCCCGTGTACAGTGAGTGCACCACTGGGACCGAGTCATAGTCGTTGTATGAGGTCGATTGCTCTGGAAACCTGTTGCACTTGGGACGCTGTCCAAGGGGAGCAAATTCGATTTCAAGCTGAGTGACTCAATCACGCTTCGACTCAATTCATTAAGTCATCTTTCTCAAAAATTTTATTTTCTAATTTGGTTCTCGATTTTTATAGTTTATTTAATTCAACTAAATATTCCAATAATCTTGAAATCGAATTTTTGAATTACATAGACTATGGCTACAGTAACAGTAAATGCTTCTGCTGAGTTAGCCAAAATCGAACCATTCGCTGAACAATGCTTTAAACGGTGGAAATAAAAACTAATGTTCGCATTTACCACCCTGAAAGTTTCATACATTTTATCTGAATCATTTACTATAGATTCAGTAAATCAAACTGAAGTAACAGATGAAAATAATTGTAAAAACTATATTCTAAATTCTTTATCCAATGAACTATACGATGTATATGCTTCTTACACGTCTGCTAAAAATATATGGACTACTTTGAAAAACAAGTATATATTGGAAGATGAAGGTGCTAAGAAACATGCTATTGCTGTAACGCCCTGAAATTCGGGGGTCGAGCATTACTCAGCTCCCGAGTTCCAAAACATCACTTATGCAACATATTTAATGATGGATGTATGTCATCTGTATTTGTGCATAAAACATGGAATAGATTAAGCCAGATAGCAAATATAATTCAGGGATAAGTGAAGAAAGCAAGCAGAAGACTTATAGAAATATATGTGTACAAGTGCAAATCCCTGAAGTACATGCACAACCAGGTCGTAATGTAAGTGTTACTATCAAAATTACAAGTATCAAGTTACATCATTTAACTCCCAAAAATAATCCTAAAATCCCGTGCATCGGAACAAGCTCGTTAGAACCCGTCTGAAAACTGCATATAAGAGAAAGCAGCCTCATCATCATCCATCTCCTGCTCTGCCTCAGAAGTCGCATCCACATCTACAACATCAGAACCTAAGACAGAGTCTGGTGGGTGTTTAACACCGCCCCAAAACGTGGGAGTGAGTGATCAACTCAGTGGAACAATAAGGCACTGGTTAACATATTATCAGTTCAATCAAGCAGTAATGATAAAGTAGAACAATTAAACAAATCCTAAGTACTCTTGTTAATGCAAGAATGTATGCAAAATGATGCGTGCCCTCACGCGTACACCCTCAGCGTCTTCATCTTACGTTACACATGACACCACCTCAAAGTGCGCCACATCTACAAAGCACATGCAAATGCGGTGCATGGATATGATTACCAAGTTGTTATTAGTCCTTTTCATACAGCAGGATTGGGAAGCTAAAGTACCTTCCTCATATCACCATCCAAACAGTGATCCATTCTAGGGTCGTCAATCCTAGGCATCTCATACGATCATATGGTTTGAGGTCGTAGCAAAGGGCTCGTCACCAATCAGTGCACGCCTATCATACCTTCGTTACTACACCAAGGCTCGTCACCTCAATGCAGTATCCATGCATGCTCGAGGTCACTACAAAGGGCTCGTCACCAATCAATGTAGGCCGACAGCACGAATATAGTGTCCTATACCACCATAATTGGCTCACGAGTACAGTTGCTCACTGGTCACTATGGGGAGGCTCGTCACCCCAGCGTAGGCCGACAGCTCGACCACGGTGTCCCATACCACCATGTCCGGCTCATGAGTCTTTGCGGATCAAGGTACCAAGGTTAATAGGATTTCATTGGTAAGTTCGGTACCCTAGATTCAAGCAGTAGCGTCCATACATGGTGAACATACATCGGACAATCGGGTTACTTGACGAACTCGACTAGCACGAGCGCACATTGAGTTGAACGACATAGAGTGTGCAAACACTCCGCATGGCCAAACCACTGCCGACAACTCTAATACGACTCGGGTTCATCTAATACGTCCTACGTGGCGAAAGTAATCTCAGCCACAATCCTTAAGGCAGATTACTAATTTCCTAGACTATTCATAGTCCCAAACACATTACACTACGACAGATATTCGCATTAAATGTAGAACAGTAATGGAACAACAACTTTAATCATGTGGTACTCAAGCATTTGAAGAATATCAACTTAACATAAATGAAAGCCTAAGCAATGCTTGAAATTAAATAACAAGGAATGTAACTAACATGGAGGAAATCATACACATCAATAGGAGTGTTGAGAATCACTTCTCAATGCCCACAAATAGTGTAATAAGTTACACTTTAGATCATTCAGGCATTTCTACAAACACTTAGAATACATAGTTCAACATACATGACGTATGTTTAAATACATGCATTTGGACAATTCCTTTTACCAAGGAGTTGTCATACACACATCTAGCATACATACATGACAAATAATCATGGCAAACACAAGTGCATATTTTATACGTATACGGTACTTTATACATACACGTAGAATACACAAATCTCAATATAACACATGCATATTAGGAACGCAACATAAACACAACATTTGGCATGTGAAATCTCATCCATAACAAGAATAAATCATTAACTGGGATTGAAAGCCTTGAAAACCATAACTTATACACTTAAAGTCCGCACCTTAAGCCAGAAAAGAATACCGAACTGATTTCAGACGAGATGTCTTCGTCAATGGCGACAGATTACCCTAAAACAAGGATAGAAATGAGATACAACAACACCAAGACTAATCTAAGCTCTAACACAGATTAAGGTTAGGTTAACTTACCCAAAGATGAACTCAGAATCGTCAGAATAACGATTCAAAGTGAAGGTTCAAGGATGTAGAAGAACAGGAAAGAATCCAAGATGATTCACCAACTTCTCTCTCACTATCTTTCTCTTTTCCACTCTCTCTCCAAGCTAGGGTTAGAGAAATTCGTATGGAAAAGAGAGCTAGGGTTTAAGGACTATAAATAGGCCTCAAATTGATGAGAATAACCCTAGGGACAAGGTATACTTAGGTTATAACCAAAGCAAGCCTCTCTCGATCCAACGAAGCACTTCTGGTGGGCCAAATACCACGAAAGGTCGGACTTAAGCTCACTGACCATAGATCTTGGTCAGGCTGAGTTTTCGTACCGACCGGCTCTTCAGATCAGCCGTGGCGGACCACACTCAATTCAACAGTCACAGAATCTCGATCAGGTCCACAAGCACAAGGACATGCCTGGGCCACCTTCCCTGATCAGAGGGTGAAATTGGGTCAGAATCCAACGGTCAGATTGCTTAAAAACGTCGCGCAAGCGACACGACTCAGATTTCATAAAAGCTTAATAAATTTCCAACCGTTCTCACACTCTTCACTCCGAACTCAATCAAATCAACCCAGAACATCTTCTGGACTTCATTTTTGAGGTGATGGTCAAGCCCAACATAGTGACCGCAACAGCCTAAGATCATCGCAATCGGACTTTCGACGCGCGGTCCAGGTCTAATCCAGAACTTTCAAAAATTTTTCAGAACAACTGGATTTAGCGATGGATCCCAGATTTCAGTGTAACATAGCGCTAACTAATCTACACGTTTAGAGTCATGCAGATCGAATTTAAAGTGATTGATGCGAATTTCACAAGCAATCGAGTATAGCGCTAATTACTCCAAAAACAACTACTTAGGGAAAGATAAGCACAAAAATTTCCCGGGTCATTACAATCTACCCCCCTTAAAGAAAATTTCGTCCTCGAAATTCATACCTTCTCATAATCTTCAAGGATCTGAGGGTAGCTCTTCCTGACCTCAGCTTCAGATTCCCAAGTAGTCTCTTCCACACCATGATGCGTCCATAGCACCTTCACAAGAGGGATAACCTTGTTACGCAATACCTGCTCCTTCCTGTCAAGAATACGTGTCGGTCGCAGTACATAAGTGGCATCCTCACTCAACTGCACTTGCTCCCAACTGATAATATGCGAAGGATCAGGAATGTACTTCTTCAGCATAGAAACATGAAATACGTTATGCACGCCCGCAAGAGGTATAGGCAAAGCAAGGCGGTATGCTACCGCTCCCACTCGATCCGAACTTGAAATGGACCAATAAATCTCGGCGTCAGCTTCCCCTTCTTACCGAACCGCAAAACTCCCTTCATAGGAGAGACCTTCAGAAACACATGGTCCCCAACCTCAAACTCAAGCGGTCGACGCCTCGTATCGACATAACTCTTCTGCCTGCTCTGCGCTGTCAGAAGTCGACGTCGAATGATATCAACCTTCTTTAAAGTCACCTGCACCAACTCTAGGCCAAGCAAACTACGCTCACCAATTTCTGCCCAACAATGTGGTGCTCTGCATGGGCGACCATACAGCGCCTCATAGGGAGCCATGCCGATACTTGCCTGGAAACTATTATTATACGCGAACTCTGCATACTGAAGACAATCATCCCAACTGTCCTTGAAATCCGAAACACAAGCTCGCAACATATCTTTCAGGACCTGATTCACGCGCTCCGTCTGCCCATCTGTTTGCGGATGAAACGCGATGCTGAACTTCAGTTTCACACCCATCGCTTCCTGAATACGAGTCCAGAAGATAGATGTAAAACGAGTGTCTCTATCAGACACAATCTCCAGGGGAACTCCATGCAGACGTACTATCTCCTTGATATACAACCTAGCCAACTCGTCTGCAGAGTTAGTGACTCTGATCGGTAAGAAATGCGCCGACTTCGTTAATCGATCGACGATCACCCAAATAGAATCATATCCCTTTCATGTCCTCGACAACCCAGAAATAAAATCCATAGAGATGAAGTCCCACTTCCATTTAGCTATGGGCATGAGCTGCAACAATCCAGGAGGTCGGCGATGCTCTGCCTTGACGTGCTGGCACGTGAGACAACGAGAAACAAATTCAGCAATCTGGACTTTCATATTGTCCCACCAATAAGACATCTTCATATCCTGATACATCTTCGTGCTATTTGGATGCATCGCAAGTTTAGAACTATGGGCTAACTCGAGAACCTCCTGTCTCAAGTCAGGGATAACAGGAACACATAACCGGCCACGAAATTGTAGGCCCCCATTAGAACCAACACTCCAGTCGGAGTTCTCATCTGTACCAACCCGCTTCCTCATCTTCACCAAAAGCTCATCATCTGCCTGAGCTGCAACGATCCTCTCGTCGATAAGGGGCTGTACACGAATGTGTGCGATAACCTCATATGGCTCAACCACCGTAATCTTCTGCTCAAAATCGCGCACGAACTCCAACATATCCCACTCTGCTATCATCAGCGGAGCTGCAAACTCAATAGCCTTCTTGCAACTCAACGCATCTGCCACAAGGTTCGCCTTGCCCGGATGGTAAGAAACATCGAACTTAAAGTCCTTCAACGTTTCTATCCATCGGCGCTGCCTCATATTCAAATCACGCTGTGTGAAAATATACTTAAGGCTCTTGTGGTTGCAAAAGAGTTCAAACTCCTCACCATAGAGGTAATGTCTCCAAAGCTTTAATGCGAAAATGACAGCTGCTAACTTCAGTTCGTACGTAGGGTAATTCTCTTCGTGTTTCCTCAACTGACGCGAAGCATAAGCAATCACCCTGTCCTTCTGCATAAGGACACAACCCAGGCCAACGCGAGAGGCGTCCGTATATATAATATACTTAACCCCTTGCTCTGGCAATACTAGCACAGGGGCGGACGTCAACTTGTCCTTCAGCTCTTGAAAAGCTAACTCCGCCTGCTCATTCCAAGCAAACTTCAAATCCTTCCGTGTCAACTGCGACAACGGTCTGGTAATCTTCGAGAAGTCTTGAATGAAGCGTCGATAATAGCCTGCAAGACCCAGAAAACTCCTTACCTCAGTAATTGAACCAGGCTGCTTCCAGTCCTGTACTACAGCTACTTTGGAAAGATCGACAGCTATCCCTTCCTTGGACACCACATGTCCCAGGAACTTGACTTCCTCTTTTCAGAAATCACATTTCTTGAACTGCGCAAAAAGCTGATTCTTCCTTAGAGTATCCAAAATCGCTCTTAAGTGCTCCTCATGTTCTTCCTGGCTCGCCGAATATATCAAGATGTCATTGATAAAGACAATGACGAATCGGAATAGGAATGGCCAAAACACCTTGTTCATCAGATCCATGAACACGGCCGGTGCGTTCGTAAGACCGAACAACATCACAAGGAATTCATAATGAACGAAGCTAGTCCTGAAAGCGGTCTTCTGCACGTCCCCATCCTTGACGCGCAACTGATGTTACCCTGACTGCAGATCAACCTTCGAAAAGTACAGTGCCCCCTTCAATTGATCAAACAGATTATCAATCCTGGGCAAAGGGTACTTATTCTTCACAGTTACCAAATTCATCCTGCGATAATCAATACATAATCGTAAGGAACCATCCTTCTTCTTCACAAACAAAACAGGTGCTCCCCAAGGAGAGACACACTAAGCCGAATAAAATCCAAATCCAGCAAACCATCTATCTGCTTCCTCAACTCCTTCATTTCACTCGGAGGCATACGATAGGTGGGTAAAGAAATGGGCGCTGCACCAGGCATGAGGTCGATAGCAAAATCAATCTCACGCTGAGGAGGTAATCTAGGAATCGACTCAAACACAACTTCAAACTCCCAAACTACCGGCGTACTAACCAACACCGATTCAGCCATACTCTCCAACAGAGAAGAATAATAATTAATACGAAGAGGGTAACTGACCTGAACTGGAAAAGTAACAGTCTCACCCTCAGGTCCATGGATCGTCACTGATCTAGCTTCACAATCAATCTCAGCTCGCATCCTCGTGAGCCAATCCATACCCATAATAACATCGTAATGATAAAGCGGTGCGACTAAGAAATCAACACGGATCGATCCACTTCCAAGATTGACCAAATAATCCATACAACGCTTGTCCAAAGCAGAGGAAATCCCCGTAGCGGTAGTAAGTGTCACTCCTTGCATAGGAATAGATCTCAAACCCAAATGCCTAACTGCCGCATAAGATATAAGAGAAGTAGTGGACCCTATATCCACTAACATAGAAATGGGAATACCTTCAATGTGCGCTGTCACCTCGAAGGACCTCGGCACCAAGTTAGACATAGGCGCTTCAGCTGAAAGCGCATGAACTCAAGCCTGCTGCTGACGATTCAGCGGAGGAACCATGGGCCGCTGAGGTGGCCTGAAGCTAGGAACTGCAGGTCTGAAGGATGGATGAGCTGGCGCTGATCGAAGAGGTGGAGGAGAGATAACCTGAGGCATCGGACGGCTAATCCTCTGCGGTGGAGTAAAACCACTGGCTCGCATACGGGAGAAGCAAAAATGGTCCAAATGCCCTGTCTTCCCACAATAAGAACATCGAAGATCAGCTCTCATTTGCTGAGCGGGCGGCGTTGAATGCCTCGGAGGAGAATCTGCTTGCGGCCTCTTGCCGAGGAAAGGTGTACCCTGGAAATCCGGTCGCGGCTTAGGAACCATTGGTGCTCGCATGCTGGACGACCTATCCCCATCCTGCTCTGGTCGCAAGGACATGCTCACCAGCTCCGCGTAAGAAGAAATGCTAGCACAGCAAATCTTTGATCGGATCTCAGGTCTCAATCCCTCAGAGAAAAGCAGCATCCTCATCGGCTGATCGCCCAGGATCAAAGGAACATACTGCCCCAACTGAGTAAACCGGTTCTCATACTCCGTCACCGACAACCCTCCCTAGTGGAGGTGAAGGAACTCACTCTCCTTCTCATGTCGGTACGTAACCGAAAAATACTTCTCGTGGAAGCGTACCTCAAACGCCTGCCACGACCACTCAAAACCTTCCTCGACAGTGCGAAGAACACTGTCCCACCACAGACTGGCCTCCTTCTTAAACATGAAGGAGGCAAGCTCAACCTGCTCGACCTCTGAACAGTGCAGCGGTCTCAGCATCTTAGAGATGCAGTCGATCCAATACTCGGCCTCCTCGGGTCTATGAGAACCCACAAAAGTAGGAGGTCACAAGCGCTGGAATCGCTCAAAAGTGCTGCTGGCACTGGCGCTCCCAGATGGAGGCATAGGTGAAACAGGTGGAGTCACCCCCACTGACTGAGCAAAGATGCCAGCCATGGAAGAGAGGAACTCCTCCTGCTGCTGTTGCTGCTACTGATGAATCTGCTGCTGCTGCATCAACAGCATCATCTGCTCAAACCTATCAGACGGTGAAGCAAACGAAGGCGCATGGCTCGGCTCAGGAACCGAGGGTGTGACTAGAGGAGCCATAGGTGTCGGCCCAACACCGGCATGAGACGGACCCGCCTGTGGATCTGACTGGCTATTGCTCAAGGGAGAAACCCCAGCAAGCGACTCAATCAAGGAGAGACGGGTCGAAGACTTCGAACCCTTAGGAGGCATCCCTATATTCAACAGAGGATGCAACTTGTCAGATTCTACATCACATAATCTATCCACACAGCAACACAGCACAACTCCAAAGACAAACAACATGCATTCCATTAATCAAAATCGTTGTAATACAAGTAGTGCAGCAATACATGAATCACGACTAGGAAAGCATGAGAACAACAACATCTAACACTTCAAACAACCACAGCAACTACAACCAACACCAATAACTACAACAACTCCAACTACAAGCCAACAACGGCTACACACAGAAAGAAAAACAACAAACAAAGCAAAGGACGGCCATGACGATAGCTACTCATCGGAATCAGGAGATGGAGGCGGGGCACCCTTATCCTGCAAGCAACACAGGATAGACTTCAGAGTTTAAGTCACTTTCTTAAACTTATGTTTAACAAGGCCTCGAAGATCAATAATATCCTGGCGTAAAACATCCTGCCCTTCTTCAAGCCGTGCGAGATGGGCATCTCTGGTAGTCTGCTCTACTCTCTGCTCTAGCGCCACAGGAGGAGAGCTATCACTCGTATCCTGTGCCTCATCCTCTTCCTCGTCCTGCTCTGTTTCTTCATCAATCTCAGCACCACCTTCAGCATAACTCTCTTCATCATCACTCTTTGAGGCATGCCGACCAGAACCGATCTCTATCTGCTTAAGAGTCCTCAGATTAATATGACGAACAGGAACCGGCTTCTCTGCCCCAAGCCTATAGCCAAACTCATGTGCAAGCTTGCAAATGAGGTGGCTAAATGGAAGCAACTCGGTCCTCCTACTCGAACGAGCGATGAGAATAATCTGGCGCAGGACGTACGTCGACACACACAACTTCGCTTTTTGCCCCACCTGATACAGAAAATCTACCATCAGGCGCGTACACTCACTGCAGTTGCTCCACCTTGGGTATACATTGAACGTACACATGTGATGAAGTAAACGGAAGTCGTCCGTCATGTAGGTAGCCAGAAGACTCCTATTAGGCTGCCATTCGACCAGATGACCACACAAGGATCGGGTGCGATGATCCTTCTTGCGCACACTGTTCACATTCTTCTCGCTGGCATACACTTCACCAAGTGGCACATTCAGGAGTCGGGATATCAAAGCAACATTGACAATACCCACTCGACCGCTACCACAAGGAATCTTGAACTGCAGAGGCTCCAGCGAAGGATCAAGAATATTGGCATAAAAGGCTCGAACAGTGCTAGCATTCGCGCGTACTCACCTTCAAACAAGAGACACCAACCAGCCCCTTCCAGGTGCTCCAATAATAAAAACTCTCCATACAGCCGCGGATCAACATGAGCCTCAAAAAGGACTCTACGGCCTTCATAGACTCCATGCGATAGCTCCGCCAACAAAGTTCTACCAATGGGAGCTCGAGGATCGAGGTCCCGCTTGGTCTGAAATTCACGAGTGGCGGACGTGCTAGCGGCGGCACCTCTCGGCCTCCGTGCATGGGTTGGACGGCTAGGCCCGACTTCATCCACGGGCGCTCTCTTCTTCCCCATCAAAGAAAGAAGAGTAGAAACGGAAAAGATGGCCGTGAGGAACTCAAAGAGGGCCATGAGAAATGAGAGAAAGAGAGAAATAGGAAGATGGTGAAACTTCCACACTCTAGAGATCTCAAAAGAGAATGCAAGAGCTCAAATGAGAAGGAAAAGGAGGGAAATCAGCAATGGGAGTGAGGGTTTTGAGATAGGGTGATGGGGTTTGCACGAAAATGGAAGAAGAAGAAGATTTGGAAGGGATTTGGAGAAGATTGGAGAGGGTTTTCAAGAGAAAAGAGAGCTTGGGAGGGATATTTGTGAAGAAAATAGGTTATAGGAAAGGTTTAAATCGACGAACCTTGGAGGGGTGGGCCACACAAGGCCAAGAAAGCATCGGCCCGCACCAGCCCGGCCCGCCTGGCCTGCTGATCGGCGAGCCCTCGCCGAACCGGCGATGCCTCACCATTTGGGCGAGGTCCTCCTGGTCCCCCATGGTCAGAAAAGTGTGGTTCCCCGCTAGGCCCCACAGGAAATGCCCCGATCGTCCCCTTGCATGATTTAACGTCTATCGGCCATTCGGGCAGAAATCTGATTCAAATAAAGATTTCTTGAAAATTGAATACTTGGCAGGTGCATTATACAATCCGAATGGCATCCTTCGATAAGAAAAAGTGCCAATGGGACATGTGAATGTGGTCTTCTCTTGATCTTCAACAGCTATTGTCTCTGATTGTAGCCTGAATACCCGTCTAGTAAGAAGTAATAAAAATGGCCATTATCATTTCTAAAATTCGAACAATGAAAGGTAAAGGAAGGTGATCTTTTCTTGTGTAACGCCCTGAAATTCGGGGGTCGAGCATAACTCAGCTCCCGAGTTCCAAAACATCACTTATGCAACATATTTAATGATGGATGTATGTCGTCTGTATTTGTGCATAAAATATGGAATAGATTAAGCCAGATAGCAAATATAATTTAGGGATAAGTGAAGAAAGCAAGCGGAAGACTTATAGAAATATATATGTACAAGTGCAAATCCCTGAAGTACATGCACAACCAGGTCATAATGTAAGTGTTATTATCAAAATTACAAGTATCAAGTTACATCATTTAACTCCCAAAATAATTCCAAAATTTTGCGCATCAGAACAAGCTCGCTAGAACCCGTCTGAAAACTGCATATAAGAGAAAGCATCCTCATCATCATCCATCTCCCGCTTTGCCTCAGAAGTCGCATCCACATCTGCAACATCAGAACCTAAGATAGTCTGGTGGGTGTTTAATACCGCCCCAAAACGTGGGAGTGAGTGATCAACTCAGTGGAACAATAAGGCACTGGTTAACATATTATCAGTTCAATTAAGCAGTAATGATAAAGCAGAACAATTAAACAAATCCTAAGTACTCTTGTTAATGCAAGAATGTATGCAAAATGATGCGTGCCCTCACGCGTACACCGTCAGCGTCTTCATCTTATGTTACGCATGACACCACCTCAAAGTGCGCCACATCTACAAAGCACATGCAAATGCGGTGCATGGATATGATTACCAAGTTGTTATTGGTCCTTTTCATATAGCAGGATTGGGAAGCTAAAGTACCTTCCTTATATCACCATCCAATCGACTGTGTATTTATAAGGTATGCACAAAATAGTATGGCCTACAGGTTTCTAGTTTTAAAAACTAAGGATAATATTCTAGATCCTAATACAATTATAGAAGCTAGGAATGCAGAGTTCTTTGAAAACATATTCCCTGTGAAATCTAAATCTATAGGAATAGAAGAAGTCAATGAATCAGATATTGCGTTTACTAGTAAAAATGCTTACGATAAAGTAGTAGAAGAGATACAACCAAGAAAAAGTATTAGGGTTAGAAGAGAAACTAACCTAAGAGATGGTTTTTTCACCTTCTTAGTAGAAGATGATCCTACAATTTATATAGAAGCAATTAACTCTCCCGATGCAACCTTTTGGAAGGAAGTAATAAATGATGAGTTAAAATCTACTATATCTAATAACACATGGGAACTTGTAGATCTACTACCTGGAAACAAACTAATAGGCTGTAAATGGGTGTTTAGAAAGAAACTAAAACCAGATGAGACTATTGATAAGTTTAAGGCTAGGTTGGTAGAGAAAAGCTTTAAATAAAAGGAATGAATAAATTACTTTGATACATATTCTCCTGTAACTAGGATTACAACAATTAGGGTCTTAATAGCGATAGCCTCCATATATAAATTAGTGGTACACCAAATGGATGTTAAGACGACTTTCTTAAATGGAGACTTAGAAAAAGAAATATATATGAAGCAACCTAAGGGTTATAAGATATCAGGTAAAGAAAATAAAGTATGTAGACTAATTAAATTACTATATGGTTTAAAACAGGCTCCTAAACAATGGCGTGAAATTTTTTATGGTGTTTTAAAATTAAATGGTTATCATATAAATGATGTAGATAGATGTGTATATAGTAAAATTTCTGAAAATGATTATGTTATTATATGCCTTTATGTTGATAACATGCTTATTTTTGGAACTAATATTAAATTAGTTAAAACAACTAAGAAATTCTTATCATTTAAGTTTGACATGAAAGACTTAGGAGAGGCTAATATAATCTTGGGTATTGAAGTAAATAGGAAAGATGATGTTATTATATTATAACAATCTCATTATATTGAGAAAATATTGAGAAAGTTTAACCATTTTTAATGTTTACCTATCAGTACTCCTTATAATTATAGTGTGACTCTTATGAAGAACACAGAAAATAGTGTCTCAATTGGAGTATTCCAGAATAATTAGTAGCCTCATGTATCTAACAAACTGTACTAGACCAAATATAGCTTTTGTAGTAGGAAGGCTAAATAAATATACACATAACCCTGGAAAAGAGCATTGAAATACTTTGTCTAGGATTTTGAGAAACTTAAACGGCAGTATGACCTATGGCTTACATTATAATGGTTATCCTGTTGTATTAGAAGGATATAGTGATGCTAACTGGATCAATGATTCAATTGAGACAAAATCCACTAGTGGATATGTCTTCACTTTGGGTGGAAGAACAGTCTCTTGGAAGTCTACTAAACAGACCTGTATCGCTCGGTCGACTATGGAATCCGAGTTTATTGCCTTAGAAAAGGCTGGATCAGAAGCTGAGTGGCTTAGAAATTTCTTAGCTGATAAACCATTGTAGTCAAAGCCTGTACCGGCCGTGTCTATTCATTGTGACTGTCAAGCAGCTATAACGAAAGTAAAGAGTAAAATATATAATGGAAAGAGCAGGCATATTAGACTCAGACACAACATAGTGAAACACATGTTACGTGATAGAGTCATATCTATTGACTTTGTGATGTCAGAAAAGAATCAGCAGATCCTTTGACCAAAGGACTATCTAAAAGGTTAGTCAATGTTACATTGAAGGGAATGGGGCTGAGCCTAATATATGAGCTGCTAGTGTCAGCAACCCAACCTATACAAGTGGAGATCCCATGAGATAGGTTTAATGGGTAAACAACAAAACATGAGGTAGACGATTGCACTGAGTTTTATGAGCCCCTTTTATGGTGTACAGTGAGAGCAACAATGCAGAAGGATGAGTTTTTAGAATTCTTAATGGATCCATAACCATATATTTGGTGGTGTATACAGTTACTGCATACACTTGATGGAATTCACCTATATGGGTGTGGAGGTGGAGGCCGCTTCTTTTGAGAATCTAGGTGAATTCTCTAGAGCACTCATGAAATCTAGGTAATGGTGTATGACCAAAACGCACTGAACTGCAGAATCACTTGCAGAGGAAAAGTTGTGTGAGTGACATGTACTTGCGATCTACATTAAAAGGATTCAGGTTCAAGACTATGGTGTCAACTGATTCGTGTAGACCTATCTTACTTACTCTAATGTCGGTTCAAGTCTATGGTGACACCGACACCATTGTACAACTATTACGCATTAATCCGAAAGAGTTTTATTTTAAAACATGTGGGGGATTGTTGTATTTTATTTTAAAATAATATTAAAATTTAATTTTTCAAATTTTCGGTGGTTTCCCTCCACATTTAAATTTTGGTATTTTTGATGTGTGAGTTTTGTCCCACATCGAATTTGATAAAGAAAATTCTCTTGTTTATAAGATAGGCTTTTTGCCTTGGGCTTGAGCCCCATTCAGGGGGCATGTGAATTTGGTCCTGTGGGGGGACTATGTCAATAGCTCTAATCTATGTCATTGAGCACACATGCGCGCGCGCCGAGTCGAGTCTGAGTTCGTGTCCATATCCGTGTGCGCGACATGACGGGACGGGATGGGCTAGGCATGGGCGTAGGCGCGGGTGCAGGTGCGGTGTGAGTGTACTCGTGTGGGTGTGTGTGTATGGATACTCGTAGGACTTTATTTGCGAGAGTGTACTCGCACTTGCGCCTTTTCGTTATAAATCAGAGAGGTGTATCTGTTCCAGTTGGTCGCACCTGTTGGGTTTAAACCCAATGGACCTAACCCTTTGTAAAGGGTGTTTGTGCACCTCTTCGAAGTCTATATAAAAATTTTCAATTTATGTTTGAATATAAGAAAATTCTTCTCTTATAAAACGCTCTCTGATATTTGGTTTTAAGCATTTTTTATTGTTGAGTTCATCGCTGAGTCAACTCAACACTTTCGAGTTAGACTGTAAGTGGTTCGAGCCCGTGTATAGTGAGTGCATTGCTGGGACCGGGTCATAGTCATTGTATCCTGGAGGTCGATTGCTCTAGAAACCTATTGCACTTGGGACGCTGTCGAAGGGGAGTAAATTTGATTTCAAGCCGAGTGACTCAGTCACGCTTCGACTCAATTCAATAAGTCATCTTTCTCAAAAAAATTATTTTCTAATTTGGTTCTCAATTTTTATAATCTATTTAATTCAACCAAATATTCTAACAAAATATAAGACAGATCCAAGATCAGGCAGATCGTACACTGCAAAAAGTAGTGGGGGATTGAATGTCTATCATTGGAACCCTTTTCGAGTCACAGAAGTTTTAGATCAATATGATATTTATTTTTCTTCTTCGATCATGTTTGTATGACCTCATGAACATATTGAATGGAAATAAATGTTATGGTGGCTGTGTGTGGTGTGGTCCATTTAAGCTTTGGACATGAATCATTTTTGGTATTATACTCTAAAATATTCTCACAAAATTAATGAGCTGTGTGGATATAATAAATACATTATTTTGGAGGCCATGTAATTTTGATCTCTTTTGAACTAATAAATACATCATTTTGGAGTCAGGTAACTTTGATCTCCTTTGAACCGTTTCTACAATAACTCTTGAGCTCGAGGAGCAGTTGTCTTGGCAGATCAGTGGTGTGTGGTACACCATCCAATCCACTTCCTAGGTTTTACTATTTGCGGCAGGCAGAGATCCTGATTCTTTCCGTGGATGCTAACATATGGGCGCAGATTTCATATGAAAGCCTTTCACATGGAGTTCCTGCGCTGGAAAGTTGGCGGGCACTGTGATATTTGTGAAAAATCTACCTCATCCATCCGTTTTTTGAGATGTACTTGAGACAAAATATGAGCCGGATCCAATATCTGAATTGGGCCAAAAACGTGAGGATTGAACGTCCACGGTTGAAATATTTGTGAGGCCACAGAAATTTTGAATCAGTCTAATATTTGTTTTTGCAGTTCATCTCCATAGTAATGATGTTAGGAACGGTATGGATGGCATGTAAACATCACTGTCCACCCAAGAAGGTTTCAACCGTAGGAATTTCCCTAACTACCTTTTCATCTAGTGCGGCCCATTTCAGTCTTGGATCCGGCTTATTTTTTTAGCCACGTCCTGAAATGATCTAAAAAAACGGATGGACGGGGTTAATTTCTAACAAACATCAGAGTGGCGCACCCACGTTTCCAGTACAGGAACTTCCTGCGAAAGGCTCTCGGGAAATCCGCGTCCCGAAAGTACGGGGTCAAACCACATGCGAGACTAAAGGTGCAGAAGGCAGGTGTCTCAAAGAAATTTTTTTGAAAGAAGGTTGTTTTCAGTCCATAGGCTGCTGACACAACTTCTCCTACGACTCTCTTTCTTATTTCCAACTCTCTTATATTTCATCCCTCTCCTTCTTTTCTCTAACGATGGCTGAGTCGCAACACCACCGCCACCACCTATTTCATCACCAAAAGGAAGAAGTAAAGCCCTGTGAAGCGGTTTATTCCGAGACCAACACCTACTACACTGATGGCTACGGCGGACTCGTTGAAACAACGGAAGTTGTCGCTGCCACCGGAGACACCGTTGATTATGAGAAACAAGAGAAGCACTACAAGCACATGGAGCACCTCGGGGAGCTCGGCACAGCTGCTGCCGGCACTTATGCTCTGGTAAATCTCTACCTATCTTACGCAGTGTGTGTTGGTGGTGCTGTTGTGTTGCAACCTTTCAACTGTTTGGCTGTTGTGCTTTTGCTTTGTTTGTTTGGCTGATCTTTTGATTGACCGACTTTAACCATCATTTGGACTTTTCTTAACAGTCAGTTTATGTTCTTTATAATAGTCCACCATCCAGTGGCAAGGATCATTCCAAGTTAATAATTCGGATCTTGCAAATATGGACTACTTGCCATCATAGACATAAATGATGGGACGAGGTCCTTTCTACGTATTTATGTTTAAGTGGGGCGGGGCGCGGATTCGCTGCTGACAGTAGCCAGACTCGTTACTGAAGTGACGTCACCAAGTTCTGTGGGTCCCACCATGATGTATGTTTTGTATCCACACCATCCATCCATTTTGAGAGACCATTTTAGGGCATGATCCAAAGAATGATTCAGATCCAAAGCTAGAGTGGACCCCACCATAGAAAAAACAGAGAGAGTGACGTCCACCATTAAAAAATTCTACAGGTCACAAAAGTTTTCGATGAAGCTAATATTTGTGTTTTACCTTCTTTAATGTCTGTGTTAACTTATGAAAAGATTGGATCTCAAATAAAAATCACGGTGGACCTTAGGAAGGTTTCAACGGCGGGTGTCACCGTCTCCACTGTTTTCTGTGGTCACTACAACAAAAATGGGTAAAATCGGCACTTTGGGTGCACCATGCAGCGGCGCTATTTAAAAACGGGCCACGGATATTTCTATATAAAAATGCAAACAACAAGCGATTTCCATTTCACTCCCGACTCTCTCTCTCTCTCTCTCTCTCTCTCCCGACGACTCTCTCTCTCCCTCTCCCTCTCCCGACTCTCTCTCTCTCTCTACCTCTCCCGACGACTCTCTCTCTCTCTCTCTCTCTCTCTCTCTCTCTCTCTCTCCCGACTCTCAGCTTCTTCCTACCCCCGACTCTCTCTCTCTCTCGCGCGACTCTCAGCTTCTGCCTACCCCCGACTCTCTCTCTCTCTCTCTCTCTCTCTCTCTCTCTCTCTCGCGCGCGCGCGAGCTGCCATTAATTTCAGGGCTTAGATGAAGATCTGAAACAGGTAAGAGTCTAGATTTCATCAATTTCAACCTTAGTGATTTCCTAATTAGGGATTTACAATGTTGAAACCCTAATTAGGGATTTACTATGTTGAAATCCTAATTAGGGATTTTCTATGTGGAAACCCTAATTCAATGTTGAAACCCTAAGTAGGGATTTTTCTATGTTGTTTGATGCGAATACATAGAAACGATTTGTTGTGTGATACAGTTCTGATTTGTTCAATACTTCAATTTGCAGTTTGTCGATCTGAATTCTATTGGATTTCGTGACGGGTGGAGTGTTTTCTGCACTCGATTATGTAGTCAGAATTTTTAGGTGTTTATTTATTTATTTTATTTTGATAAATACTCGGTTTAGATTTCCGTTATTTCTGCTGTGTTTGATTCCGATCCGATTAGGTTCTTATCTGATGCTTCGTGGATTTCAAGGAAGAGTTATCGTTTGAATTCTACTAGTTTTTTCATTTGGGACTTTATGCTTTGGATTTTGCCATGGAAGGTGGCAGTGATCCGGAAGGGAGTCAGTTTCTGAGGTTTCTCTTTTCTCCATTTTCATTTTTTTTTTCATTTGAGAATGTTGAATTGTGTCAATCTCTATGGAAAGAACCGCAGTTTTAGATTTTGAAGTTGTCAGTTATTGGAAATATCCTTAACCACTTAACAGGGCTGTGTCTGTGAAGAATTATGTATATATCGGTCTGGTGTTTCAGCTGAACATCTATTGTCCCATTGATGTGAGTGGCTCTAGTCTGCCATTTGTTTCTTGGGTCGATTGACATATTGGTTGAAAAGAGGTTCCTTTCATCTTTGGTGGTTAGAGCTGATTGGCTTGTGTTAAACAGGATACTCACTGTATTTTTGGATTCCTGTTTTTTGTTTACTATTTTGAGTTTCTGTTATATTCTCTTAGCTTTCGGGCATAATATTCTCCTGTTTCGATTTCTTTCTCATGAAATCTAGGCGAATTCTTCCTTCAAATTATCTCTGCAGATGACTTCTTGCTTCATTGCATCTCTGCATAAAATTCATTATATGTAAAAACAAAAAGTAAAGAAGAAGAAGATATTTTGTTGTTCTAACATGTATTACATCCTGATTCATCCAATCTGTCTATGGGACCCATGGTTCAGTGATCCAGACCGTTGATCTAATGTGCCCCACCCTTCAAGAGTATTCCTGATCGGGGCAAACCCCTACCCTTCAATCATTGGCCTTTTTTCTAGACTATTGCTGCATTTTTTCCTAAATCATCTATTTGTGGGCTGCTGATTGGAAGAGTATAGTCTTCCAGTTGGATACTTTTGGAGCATCCCCTTCATTGGTGGACCCATCAGATGGATGCTCCAAATCAGTGAAGCAGGGCCTGCTTGCATATATTGGGTTATATATTGCATAGTAGGTGCCTTGGATTATATGAATTGTTCGCCTCATTTTATGCCCTTATGGTTAACATTCGTTATTATTAGTCGTAACAACTGTCTCTGCAAGCCCAAAAGATCCTATTACTTATGATTGCTAAATGAGCAACAATTGCTGTCTCTGCAAACCCAAAAGATCCTATTCTTTGTGTTTGATCTGATTAAAATATTCAACAGCTTTGAATTTGACTTTTACCAGTTTAAAATTTTAGGAATGGTTTAAACTGTTGAATATTTTAATCAGATTCTGTTAAATTTGCATCTACTTTGAGTTTTTATTTTTATTTTTTTGATATGCAGAATGGGCTTCTTGTTTTGGTTTTTCTCTTTTCTTATCAAAGGGAAGGTTTAGCTGTAGAAGAGGACAGTGGAAATTGTTGATTTTTTTTTATTTTTTTATTTTTTTAAATCTGATTTTGTTATGCGTTAGGCTTGTGACTGTTCCTGAGAAATGGGGTTCTTTGTTTGTTTAGATCTTTTTGTCGATTAGGTTTATGAGTACAGCAGAGTTTCTATATATATGAGTTCGAAAAGCCTCTAATCAGTTGAATTTCAGTGAGTTATTCCTAATGTAAGTGTGAAATTTGAATAATTTCCTTTAATTCATGAATCGGGATTGGATTGGAATTGTATGGCAGTGATGTATGTCTCTGGTTTCTTTTTATTTAAGTTTAGGTCGTGGTGATTATTAATTTCCATTTTGGCATGAGAAGGGTGACTGAGCTAAATTTATACAAGTTTATGTGAGAGAACAGTGATATCAAAAGCTGAGTATTCTTATATGGATGTGATTTGCTAAAGACTATCTATCAACAAATAAATATCAATTTTCTGTATTATGAACGGTTTTGTACAAATAATGTTATGGTTTCAGTTCAATAGGCTTGCTATTGTTTTTACTGCAACTACATCATTTGGTTGGTAAGAAAATTATAGTCCAGTAATTGTGATTAGTGCATCATAGAGGACTCAAATCTGCTTTTTTATTTTATTTTTCCTTAGGTGCTTGACAAACAGGATTGTGAAACTATGCATATCCTAGCCAAGTGGCACAAGGCTTAGCAACTGCAACAGTTCTTGCCACTGCAGCAGTGAATGGATTGGCATTAATCATGTATTTTATTTTATGTGAGAGCAAAGATTTTCTTAGGTTCTTGCACCGGATAGGTGCAGCTGCAGGAAGGAGTTGGAATGTTATAACATGGCATTGGCCATTGTTTGTCTGGGTTGTGTGAAACTGAGATTGTGAATTAGTCAGCATGGCTGCTGGGACTGGGAGTAGCATTTGCAAGGAAGTCCTTGAATCTCAAGCTGCAGATCATGAGTTATCCATTGCAAGTGATGAATTGGAAAAATTCCAGCTAACTAAGCCTACTATTGCTCCTAGCATTAAAGGAGGTGTATCTTCCACTAATGGTGTGAATGAGCTTCTTAAGTGCTTCACTCGTATAATCGCCTTTTAGAACATTACTGTTAATACATTTGTGAGTATTTTCTCTACTAGCACAAATTCAGTTTAGTTATCATCTAGTGAATGCACAGATTTTTTTTATAATCATTTTAGTGTATACAACCTGGCTTCTTGTATACAAAACAGATTTTTTTTAAAATAATCAATAGTTTACTGCGCCAGTTGCATTGTTCAGTTTGCTGATTCAGTTTTTAACAATTTACTGCGCCATTTGCACACGAGCCATGTCCACTAGTGCAGGGTGACAGTTGCATTGCCTTAGCATGTAAGCATTGGCTTTCTTTTATGCTGCTTATTGTTTTTGTAACTTAATATCCAATTATAATTTTGGAATGATAACAATCTATAATTTGTAGTTGAATTGGGCTTTCTTTGGAATTTTGATTTCATTTGGAATTTTAATTTCATTGTTGTATTTTTCATTCAGATGAGTTTGTAGGTCCCACATGTAGAGTATTATACATGTCCATGGATGTGCTATATTTTTCATTATTGAATAATTCAGATGGGGATCTGCCAAGCTTCAGCATGGATCTGCCATATATTTTTCAGTATAAATTTGTATAGCTTTTGTAAATGTTGTACTCTTGTCATTATTCAATAATTCAGATGGGGATCTCCCTTCCAGTACAACTTAAGTTGTTTTTCTCCCTTGCAGGTCTTTGCATCCGTTCAGGCAGAACAAACCAGTTAATCTCCTCATATTGCAGATTGCAGATGATGATCCATGGAAACAACAATAAGTCAGGCCTCCATGAACTGAATACTTATTCTCCCATTTTCCAAGTTACTTCAAATTAAAAGAAAAAGGAAAAGAAGATGCTTTTCCATTGCATGAATGCTTAAATTATCATCCAATCACTGTCTTACTTGGCTTCCTCTTCAATGAAGGTTCTAACATGAGTCTTGGACTTTTGTTTATCTGAATGCAGTAAACAGAAAATACTATTGCATCTGAATATATTATTCTTCAGTCGGATGTAATAGTAACTAAATCCAAAGCAAAAGCTAAAGCTGATGAAGAAGATGAAGATGATAAGGAAGAATCTGCCAAGTCGAAGTCTGAAGTAAATGATGAAGATGATGAGGATGTTTCTAGTAGATCATGACTGTATCCTGGCCATTCGTTGATCCTGTACTTAACCTTTCGCTTCATCCTTCAACAACTCAGGTGTAGTTTTCTGTTTTTGGCCCTATCTCTACAACATCTCTGCTATTGGTTCTCAAACATAATTAGTTTGGTTTGGTTTTCTATAATTGGCATTGTTTGGAATTCTGCATTGTGGGGAGTTACCTCTTATGTCCCACCACTTGGTGACATGTTTGAGATCTCTGCCGTTCATGTACTTTGTACAGATGGAGTGGATCTCTAATTCTCCTTGGCAATATGCAAGTAACTAATTCCTCAACCATCTCATGGCCAACATCAATTTTGAGTCAGCATAAACCTTTGGATCCTCTTTTTGAAAGGTATATTGGCTCTAATCCAACTCCAAAGCCCGCAAATAAATTCAGCCCACAAATGTATTTCTTGCAATATTTCAAAATGTGAATGATATTTGTCACATTGTTGACAGTAACAGAAAATTCAGAATGCATTCTAACACAATCTTATGTCACTTTTAGGTTCCTATCGGAGGATGCTATCAGCTTATCGATGTTCCTAGGAGCAATTGCATCAATAGTGGCATAAACAAGATATTCATCCTCACCCAGTTCAACTCTGCTTCGCTCAATCGCCACCTCACTCATACTTATAACTTTGGAAATGGTGTCAACTTTGGGGATGGATTTGTAGAGGTATGATCACAAGGGTTAAAACATTAAGATGGCTTCTCTGATAGCCTTAAGCTCACCTCAGAATAAATTTTCTGTTAGCACATCTAACTTTATTCCTTTTCATTCTGGTGGGTGAGTGGTTCTTATTTAAACATATACACATGCACATGTGCAAGCTAACTATCTTATCTTCACCTGCCCTATTGCTAGGTGTTCCCATCTTCACACACCCCTATGTCTGCCCATTCATAGTTTTAAAACTCGGTGACTCGACTAAAGACACGGCTGAGTCGACTCGGTGAAATTTCGAGCAAGGCTTGAGCGTCAAGGTGAGTTGTATCATTTTCTTCCATATTTCTTTAATGCAGCAATACTATGTTGAAATTTTCAGCATTTTTACAGGTTGAGAAGTGGGTTGATCTAAAATTCTGTTGACAGTGTAATCTCTAATTGCTTTATGTTGAAATTTTCAGCATTTTCATATGTATGTTACCCATGTTAAAATTTGAAACTTTCAGATCATATGACTGAATTGTTGAAATTTTATGTTTCAGGGACGATCCTTCACAGAATTTGATAAGATATGTAAGTGCAAGTTTTCCTTCTTGATCCATGTATATATCATCACTAACATTGCATCCAGCTGAGCCATATTTTTTCTGTAATAACAGCCTGCCCTTTTTGTGAACAAAGAGAGATAATTCAGAATTAGCAGAGACAGATGGGCTGACAAGTTGTTCAATAGAAAATTTGAAAGGTTTGATATTCAAACAAGAAGTGTTGTAGTCCTAGCATATTGCTGTGTAGATTTTCTTTTGTACATTGTTCAAAAAACTTGTGGCCTGAGCTTGGCTGAGTTGACCTATTTAAAAAGCTGGCAAAACATTCCAAGTTGATGATTTACTTGGAGTATTAGTAGTTTCAACCCAATAACTTTCTGGATTGTTGAAATTGAATTGAAACTTTAAGTTTCTTCTGAGAATTGCTGGCATTTTGTTTAGTATCATCTTTTTGTTGATTCGCTTAACTCCTTTACTGCTTCTAACACAAGCAAAACCCAATTGAAATCATGTGCTGCTCTCCATAAGTAACCAATTTGCCATGCTGGCAGATGTCTAGCATGTACATGAGTTGCCTTGTACATGCATGTGTTGGTAAAAACCTATAGTACCAAAAGGCAAGAAAGAAACAAGATAAAGATCTTTTGCTTTTTCTACTTTTACCTTTTTTCAAATTGTTGTATTGAAACATTTCTATTACTCATGAAGCGATTTGAATATTAAGGTTTCCTTGTATGTAGCTTTTAGTAGATAAATTTTAACCAGTTGATATTTCAATGGTCTTTTCTTGTCTGTATCCTTTTAAATCATTCACTCTCTTACTCAATTTGTACCACATTCTGATTTTGCAGAGAGGAAATGATGTTCTGCATTCACCAGTGACTATGCATATTTAGTTGTGGAGATTGAAGGTGCTAAATTGTTTATCAATTATTATATTAATTGACAGGTAGAGATTTCTGAACTAAACGTGGAACTAATGGTGGGTGATCCACTTTTCTCATTGCATACAAGTGGGGCAATCCAGAGTTCAAATCACTTCAACCTTTTGACGCCACTCGTGCTAGGAGTAGACCATATAGAGGATTTGTTTTTATTTATTTATTTACATTCAAGACCATTTATTGTAATATATATTTTTTTATTGTGTGGTAATATAAATTTTGTTTAATATTCAGTTTTATTTGTATTGCATCATTTTTATGTTTCAAATATTTAAAAAATGCAGGTTTTGATTGAATTATATATAATATAAAAAAAAATTACTGGCATGCTAGGGCCTCTCAAATCCATACAAAGGCTTCTCCCGGCGCTTGTGTAGAAATCTTACGGCGCTTTTTCGTAAGAAAAAGTGTCCACAAACTATTTTTACCGGCGCTCTAAGTGATTTTTACTGGCTCTTTTTCGCGTCGGAAAAACATACAATTATTGGCGCTCAGAAAGGCGCCGATAGAAGTTACCTAGCGCCGTCAATACTTTTAGCGACATACCCATTTATCGGCGCTTGACTAGCGCCAATAATAAAATAGCCGGCGCTTTTAGGGACTTATAGCGGCACTTGTGAGCGCCGCTAAAAGTCGCATTTGTTGTAGTGGGTGGGGTCCATTATAGCTTTGGATATTCTTTGGATCATACTTTAAAATTATCTCTTAAAATTTATGGACGATGTGGATACAACACATACATCATGACAAGACCCACATAACTTGATGATGCCACTTCAGTAGCCTGGCTACTCAACTTGTAAGTAGCTAATCCGCATCTGTTTAAGTGCGGATCGTCTGTGTTGAAAGTCGGGGAAAATTCAGTGCCAGGGCTTCTCATTGGTCCACGTCATTAATGATGACATTAGGTCACGAAGCTTCTCGATTTTCTCTCTCCAAAATGGATTGCCTACCAAGCAATCTAACTTTTAACATGTGAAGCTTTTTTCGGGCTCACTATGATTTATCAATATGTTTGGTAACTTCAATTTGGTGGTAATTGGCTGTATTTCAAATAAATATGTGTTTTGCAACCTTTCATTTAGAGGTAAATAGAATTAAGTTGCCAATATGTGTTTTGCATCCTTTCATTTAGAGGTAAATAGTATTAAGGTATTTCAAATCTAATTTTTTAAGTATATTTTAAAATCCCAACAAAATATTGAGATTCAGGTGTAATACAAAGATAATGCCTATTTTGCCTCCTTTTTAAGGGCAGGAGAGTCGCACATACAATAAAAGTGTCTCTAGGTTACTTCATTAGAGACATGGCGTGCTAACTGTATCTCAAAACATTTCAATTATTGACCATTATATTAACATCAATAGAATAATCCAAACTATCACAAGCGTCAGACATCAAAATGGATGGTTAGAAAAAATCATTGAGTTGCTTGTTTGTGATTCATTGCATTTTTTACCCACCCAAAGCTCAAAATTATCTTCTTCTTTAAAATAAAATTAAAAAAAACAAAAAAAAAAACAAAAAAAACCCAAAGTATATATTTTAACGAGTTTATTACAATCATTTTGTCAAATATCACATGCATATAGTAATTTGGGATATGAAACCTGATTTAGTTAATCAAATCTAAGACGTGTGAATATATACAAAAATTCTTATGCCCTCCAAATACAAGCTTCCAAACAAAAGATTTAGAGACCACTTGCATTTCAACCAAATACAAATGAGGATTTAAAATCACCTTCATTCCAATGTAACTGCGGTTTGGATTCTAATACATTCCAAATCCAAGCTCCCAAATGGGCCTTATGTGTTAAATCTACACCATCCATTAATTTTTATTGTTCATTCTAGATCATAAGTCCAAAAATGAGACACATCCAAAGCTCAAGTAGGTCACACCACAAAAACAGTGGGGATTGAACAACTACCGTTGAAACCTTCTTAGGGTTCACTATGAGGTTGATCTGCGATCTAACTTCTTCATAAGATCACACGGACCTAGATGAAAGGAAAATTCCTTTCATCCAGGTCCGTGTGACCTTATGAAGAGGTTAGATGGCAAATCAACCTCACAATCAACCCTAAGAAGGTTTCAACGGTAGTTGTTCAATCCCCACTGTTTTTGTGGTATGGTCTACTTGAGCTTTAGATCTGCCTCATTTTTTATTTATTTATTATTATTATTGTCTTAGGCCTTAAAATAATATGAAAAATGGATGGAAAATGTGCATCTGATAAAGATATTATGATAGGCCCATGAAAGTTTCAAACGTCAACCATTGCAGTTTTCTTCTCCTTTTAATGTGTCGCATCACATAGCAGCAATATAATTTTTTGATGTGTGAAATTTGCATACGCCCCATGATGATTTATTTCTTAGATTCACACTGTCTATCCATTTTTTCAAATCATTCTAGGATATGAGCCTAAAAACAAAGCATATCTAAATCTACAATGGACCACACCACAGGAAACAGTGGGATTGACGCTACCAATGAAATCTTCATGGGCCACAAAAGGCTAGCTGATATTTTTGTTCATCCTCATTCAGGTATGTGTAACCTTATGAATAGGTTATATGAAGAACAAGCCTCATTGTTGGCCCTAAGAAGGTTTCAGCAGTGGTTTGTTCAATTCCCGCTACTTTTTGTGGTGTGGTCAGCTTGAGCTTTGGATGTACCCCATTTTTAGGCTCATGCTCTAGAATTATATCTAAAAACATTGATGGATGGTGTGGATCTAACTCAAAAGTTTCTCTCCCTCTTAACTTTTTCCACCTTCCCCATTTTTAGGCTTATGCTCTAGAATTATCTAAAAACATTGATGGATGGTGTGGATCTAACTAAAAAGTTTCACTCCCTCTCAACCTTGAAGTTTTCTACATAAAAATTATGTTTAAGGAATAGGGGTGCACATGGAACAGGTAAAACCAGTAAACTGGACCGAAACCGACCAAATTGTACAGTTTGGTTTGGTCCTAAAGTGCACCGATTCCAAAAATCAAAGAACCAATTAGTTCGGCTCGATTCAGTTCTCAGTTTGGGGGTATATAGAACTAAACCGAACCATGAATTGAACCATAGCTCCGAACCATAGAACTATTACCTGAAATCGAACTAGGATTAGACCATATATTTCAAAATTTTTTTTTAAAAAATCTAAACTATTCATTCTCCCTTCAGTATGCGCCACCCCTCTACTGTAGTGTTATGGCTGCCCCCATCCATCCCTCCCTGTCTCTCTCTCTCTCTCTCTCTCTCTCTCTCTCTCTCTCTCTCTTTCTCTCTCTCTCTCTCTCCCCCACTGTTTTAATGGTCCGATTCTGATTCGGTTCTAGGGTGCTAACGGTCTGGTTTCAGTTTCGATTTTCCTAAAACCGTCGGAACAGTTCGGTTCTGGTTTCACCCTAGAATTGGATCGAACCAACCCGTGCACACCCTTATTAAGGAATACTTCCCATAAGTTTGAGATTTTTAATGGTTCAAATGTGCCTTAAATTGTTAGAAAAATAATCAAGAGATAACACAAAAAATGTGATGAACACTTTATTAACTATTTGAAATGGAGAGAACACATAAGTTGTAATACAATCAAATCACAATAAAAAATATAATTAAGAATTGCAGGAGAGCTGAGGCATGTTACTAACATTATCTTGGAGATAGATTTTCTCCCACAAATATACATTAGATCTAATCTTGTCTATGCTTAGGATACAACAACTTTCTTTAATGGTGAACAACTTAGATCAAGTGCACACTTGATCGAACCCATTTGGACAGTCTTGAGGCTGTTGATTTTCCCAATAATAATTAGAAAAAAAAACTCTGGAAATGAAAAACTAGAGTTGTACATTGAGCCGAGTCGAGTTGGGTCAAGCTTTGCTCACTAGTCCTGTTCTCCTCGAGCTCGAGCTTACCATTGGAGCTTAGCTTGTTTGCCTCGAGTTGAGTCGAGCTTACTCCCACCTTAATTTATTATATTTAGGGTTTTCAGTTACATGAATAAAAGAAATAAAAGATTAGATTTAGATAAAGGTACCTTACTATTAAGAGAGAAAGAGAGAGCTTGAGTGAGTGGTTAAGTTTAGGCCATATGACTGAGATGAGTCGGCAGACGCCGAGTCTAACTCGAGCAAGTGGCCCGATGAGAAGAGGAGAGGAGGGAGGGAGGGAGAGGGAGAGAGAGAGAGAGAGAGAGAGAGAGAGAGAGGAGCTCAGGTCCAGGGGAGGGGGGTGTTAATGAAAGGAAAGAAATGAACGAATGGGTTAGGTAATGTAGGGTAGGGTTTTAAGTTTTACTATATATATATATATCTATATATATATATATATATATATAAAATAGGGAAATGGTACTATAAGGTCAACCTCATAGGAACTTCCCATGAGATTAGGATGTGTGGTCCCCACTGTGATGTGTGTTAAAGATCTATCCCATTTAGGGTTGAAAGTTGGGCGGGTTCAGCCCGACCGACCCAATAATGGGTTGGGCTTGGGCAGGATGTATAGGGTTTGGTCCCGGGCTTGGGCCATACAAACACCAACCCGATAAAACTTAGGTTGGGCTGGATTTGAGGTCTCGAGTTGCTCGACCCAACCCGAACTCGATCAATATATAAGTTCCTTATAAACTATTAAGTGTGGATCATCTATGTTGAAGGCACAGGAAATTCCAATGCCGTCAGGTTTCATTGGTCCACGTCATTTCTAATGACTCAAGCTAAGAAGATACACTGGATTTCTCTCTCCTAAGTAGATTGCTTGATACACAATATGACTTTTAAAGGAGTAGTCGTCCTATATTTTAGCTTATTTGTTTAGAAAAAATGTTCTTTATGATAAATAACTACATATATAATTAATACAATTATAGGTATAAAAAATAAAACTTTTATTGAAAATATAATAGACTAATGTAATAATCAAAATATTAGCATATATCTACCCAACCAAACTCGGCCAACCCGACCCAACCCGCTTGGGAGCTTGGGTTGAGAATTCCCAACCCGAGCTTGGGTTGGGGTGGGTTAGGTTTGAAGTATAAGAACCTTGGGTTGGGCTAGGGTTGAGCACCGACCCGACCCAACCCACCCGACTTTCAGCCCTAATCCCATTAGTCAGATGCACCACTCCATGTTAGGCCACGGGCTTAAAAATCAGGTCAAATCCATGAGTTAGGTGACCACACCACATACAACAGATGAGAGGGGTTACCCACCCATTACAACCTTCATAGTCATTTACTAGGCCCACCAAGATGTGGTTAACAAATCTAGACTATCCATTGTGTGTTTCCCACTTGGATGAGGGGCCAGATCAAGTTTCAGCCACATCCAAAACTCAAGTGGGCCCCAACAAGTGCTTTTATATGTTTTAGGCATGCTTCACATGGTTTTAAATGGTATGGCCACACTGTGCTAGCAAAAACCTTTCAATGCCATCAAAAAGTATCCATTAGGTCAGTGAGGTATGGTGAATTTTTTATGTCATCGCGGTACTTTTGATGCCATCGAGTACCATTCGATGCTATCGAATAACTTTTCGATGCCATCAAAACAGCCTTTTCAAATAAGATTTACTAGTTCAGTATGCATTGACCTATTTTCTGGGATGTACATATACTTTTATCAACAAATTATCATTTAAGCATCCAATCAAGATTTATATAAACAATTTATTTTTAACACATACACATGTTCAAAAAGATGAGGCCATATATCCTCAGATATTACAGTTTGTGCAAATGGACCACAAACCAGATTAGATTCCATATTTTCCATTAGATGATCGAAGGTCTCTAGATCTATATGCATCAAGTGCTGGTTATTTCATGAAGATCAAAAGTTCTGATCTAAGCAGTATCAAATTATCTAGTAATGATTACATGTGTTGATTAAAAAAAATGATACCAAACACATGTGACTCAAATGGAGTAATGGAATGGTTATCAAGTTTTCCTATAATGTGTGATTCTCATTAATCTCCATATTAGTGGAAGGACCATTAGTCATGTGGTTGGTCATCAGCAACCATATTGACAATCACTTGTGCAAATATCATAAATTCATTTACTTATGTAATTCAAAATTTTGCACAATCCCTTTAGTAAGATGATAGATTGTGTTTTAGTCCCTCAACCAACATCTTTAGTTAATCCAGACTCAAGAGTTGTTCCTTTCTCACTTATTCTTAATGGTGCTCCCTTTTAATGTGACTGACCCATTATCAAATTTGAGAGTTATCATAAAAATAGGTCATGATCACCGTTGTTTCAGTTGGAGCAATCACTACAAGTGCTCGAGTTAGGTTTAGCATGACTCATAGAGCAATTATTTTTATTTGATATCACCCACTTGGTAACTACTTTCTTTAAGCATGATGTTTCGATTTCCTTTTTAGAGTGGTTATCCATGGGTGCTTTGGATTCTCCAGGTAATCAATTCAGATATTCTTATTTTGGAGAATTCCTTGATTTCTGCATCATTTCTCCGGTTGAATTGGATTTACATATGTGGCTCAAACCGAAGGTGGAGTGGGGTTGTCTAAGTGTAAGACATTCAAATTTGCAGTGCCCATCTCTCCGCATGTATGGCAAAATGAACTTGCATGTTTACTACTTGAAGTAGTTATTTTAATCATCACAGGTAATATAGGGAAGGGGCTAGATTTATCTGATTCATACCCTAGACCTCTCATATTTTTAGAGTTCCTACCCAAACCTAGAAGTCTTTCTAACTTTTCATTGCTTTGAGTAAATTTATGATTAAGTTCTACTGTGAGATCGAATTTTTCTACTTCTAGTCTCACTTTTTTATTTTCCCTTTATAGTTTCTCAATTTCTAATTCTAGATGAATTTTCTTGATTAGTTTTTCAATTATAAAATCATTATCAGTAGCTTCTCTTTTAATCTTAGCATTCTCAACATTATACTCTACTATCTCATCATCGTTCTTTAGATTGGAGATGACTATAGTGGTGGAGGCCATGAGTATTTTTAGTGACTTTTGATCTCCATCACTTTCAGACTCACTAGTTTTTTAGTTTGAGTCATCAATGTCATCCCATGTGGCTGTCATAGCCTTTCCCTTTGATTTTTTTGTGGGACATTCCGTGGAATGTGACCATACTTCTTGTAGTTGTAACATTGGAGTTCTTTGGACTTGTTGAAAGGTTTGCCTATTTGGCGCTTGTAGTTTGATGGTTTCCCTTTGTTATTGTATGTTCTTACACAGTTCTTGTTGAAGAATCTTTTGAACCATTTGGCCAAAAGAGCCATCTCCTCATCACCATTTTTATTCTCACTTTCTTCTTCCTCTATGGGTGTTATGGTTTTAAAGGCTTTGAGAACATTGTTTTTGGATTTTGTGGGTGTTTTGAAGAGTAGCTCAAAGGTTTGTAGAGGCCCCACCGGTTCCTCTACTTTCATTTCATCAATATTTTTACATTCTTCAATGGTGGTGACTTTGGAGTTGAATCATTTCGGTAAGGATCTCAAGATTTTCCTACAAACTTTAAGTACCGGTATTTTCTCTCCAAGTCCTAACATGAAGTTGCATATGTAATTTAACTTTATAACGAACTCCATAAATGTTTCATATTCTTTCATTTTTATATGTTCAAATTAAATTATCAATAGCTGCAGCTTTGACCTATTTACTGTGCTTGTTCCTTCATGGGTAGTTTCCAATAAATCTCATACTTCTTTTGAAGTTCCACACATGCATATTTGATTAAACTATTCTTGTGAAACTGTATAGTAAATAACATTCATTGCTTTGGCTTTACATGTCTTCATTTGTTTTTTATAGTCAGTACACATGGATTTTGGTTTGAGTTTAGAGATGGCAGTGCCATTATCAAGTACCACTTGTTCACTTGGTGGCACATATCCATTTTTAACAATTTCTCAAACATCATGGTCTAAGGACTGTGAAAAGACATTCATCCTAGATTTCCAATATGCACAGTTTGAACCATCAAAGATAGGTGGTCGAAAGACGAATGGTCCCTCTTCCTTGGCCATAATTCCAACTTCAATTAAGATCTCCCTTTAGGTTGTTAAACCCTTCAAGAGGAACCTGCTCTGATACCAATTGAAATTGCAGTATGACCGCTACTATTGAAGTATGGAAATATATCTAATTGTCCTAAAGGGGGGTGAATAGGACTTTTAAAAAATATTTACTTGTTAAAACATACAATACCTTAAATTAGTTTATCAATCAAGCTAAGGCAAAGTAACTCTAAGGCTTCCAAGCCAATAGAGCGTCCATTCACATAAGCTACACATGATTTGCATGTCAAACAACTAGCCTATAGAAATAATGTATGAGATTGTGTGGGATGTGATTCCTATCAATGCTTAGACATTCATTTAATCATGCATCATAAATAATCATTTAAGAAATATAAGCATAACTATATCAATGCACAAATAGCAATCTCAAACACAATCATATATAGTAGTTTGACTACTTGCCTACTCCACTCCTAGTAGACGCATTCTCTCCTAGAGTGTACTGGATTTCACTATCCAATGATTTTAAATCAGGTTAACCATGAACCTTCACAACCTTCACAAAGTTAACTAAGGAGCCTACACAAAGCAACCTTAGATGCCTACATAAGGCAACAAGTCCTACACAAGGACACTACTAGGAGCCTACACAAGGCAACTTATGCTTACACAAGGACACTACTAGGAGCCTACACAAGGCAACCTATGCCTACACAAGGTAATGAGTCCTATATAAGGATTCACAAGGTAATGAGTCCTACACAAGAACAACAAGTCCGACATAAGGACACACAACATTTTCTCCCGTCGGAGGCCTAGGAAAGGTCTTAGCGATTTTGTCAACTCAAACTCTGAATCACAATCCTACACAAGGAAAGGGCTTTAGACTCAACAGACTATATATACTTATAAATAAGTGAGTGAGCCCCATTTTAGCACACATTCTGAAGATGGTCTTCTTTGTTAGTAAAGAGTCTTTAGTTCCCTTAAACCACAACCACTTGTAGATGTTTCAATCGATGATGCGAGGTTATGAGGTTTAGGGTCTGGTCCGATCTTCTCTGCTGAATGATATGAAATAAATACCCATAGAAGATTCCCATGAGTTATGTAGTCAATGATCCTAGCATAATAATTTGATGATAAAGAGTGATGTTGGAAAATCAATGAATGTTAGAGTTCATAGTTCAATCTAAGCTATTGAATAGATCAACGAATGCTTGATCAATTGATTGAATGATAAACTCCTATGGGAAAGAGAGCTTGAGGATGAGGGCATTGACTATGGTATTTACTCTCTCAAAACTCTGTTAATTTTCAGCTCATTCGTCCAAGAAGCAACACAAGCTGTATATAAAGACAAATCCAAACAATTAAAAAAAAGGGCAAAAATCTGATATTGTCAATGTCATCGAAGGGTCTTTTAAATTTTGATGTTATTGAACCTTCTCCAATTGCATCAACTTCCTGCACCAAGATATTCAGTTGGGTGTAGGACAGATTTTGTCTGATATCATCGAGCACCCTTCGATGTCATCGACATGCACTTCGATGTCATCAAGGGATGTTTCGATGCCATCGGGATTCCTTTGAAAAAATACACTTTGGTTGCTGGACAGTTTTGTCCCTTTTTTGATGTAATCGATCAGACCTTCGATTCCATTAAAATTTGAATTTCGATGTCATCAAACTATCTTCGATGCAATTAAAAATATCAGATTTTCCTAGAAAATCGTGCTGGACAAATTGGTTTTTATATCGATGCAATTAAACACGCTTCGATGTCATCGATAACTTACTCTCGATGCTATTGAAGGAGGTTCGATTACATCGAGAAATACTTAGAACATTTTTAGAAATTAAAGGAATAAGCCCAAGGTCGATTCAATCGAAGTGGGTTTGATGCCATCGAAACATAAGTTTTGAGGTCATCGAACTTCATTCGATGTAATCAACAATACCCAGCATTTGTTTAATTTGTTGCTGGAATATATGGACTTGTTTTTTATGCAATCGAACCATGTTCGATGCCATTGAGATTCTCCTCGATTGCATATCGATGCAATCATCAGGACATTGATTTTTCCTAAACAGTTCATATTTCCTCCAATACTCAAAGTGTTTTAAAGTAAGCTTACCAAGGAATTTTCGAAAATAGTTGTGGGTAAGTTTAATCTCTTATGGATGGGGACATATACCTCAAGGGTTTGGTTGAGAAATTGAGGCTTTGTTTACCTATATGGAGTGCTCGAACTTTCTTCGGTCTTGGTTAAGTTTTTAGTCTTGTAATCTTCAGCTTGGGTTTCACTTGACAGACTGACTCAACACTCAAACCAGGGCACTTTCAATCCCATAAACTTAAGGGGACTCATCAAATGCACAGTGTTGATGTCTGGCACACATCACGGTGAGGCCCACTCAACTAAAACGAATTGGGTCATATGAAGCTTAACTCACCTCAAATCATTATTCAAGCAGAGCGAGCTTTTCGAGCTATCTTGGCTCATGTACAAGCCTATGAAAAACATAAATTGAACTATAATTTTAAATATTTACTAATTGCTCCCTCTCTCAAGGTTGTTTTAAAAGTGGAAAATTATAGATTTCAAATTCCAATTTGAAATTCAAGTTCAACTACCTTGTTGAAGGCAGCGGAGTAGTTATTACCTGGGTAACAACTTAGTAGATGTAGGATGAGGATCAAGCATATTCCTAACGCACATAGATCGGAAGAAGTCCAAAGAGAAATTAATAAAAATTTAGCATAGTTCAACCGATCGACCTTTGTGGTCTACAGGTCGAAATTCCAGATCACTTGCTGGATGATTTCTGTCGTAGTTTAGATAGGTCAAAATACTGATCGATAGGTTGAAATCTAGTTCGACAGATCGAGTGGACAGGTCTAAAATCATAGAATTTATGGTTTAAATCTCTGGACACTTTTTGGTTATTTCGACCTGTCGACATGACGGTTGACAGATGACGGAAATTTACTTGTTTTTTAAAATTTGTTTCTTATTTGATTAGAACTCTTTAATTATGTTTTTAGAGGTTGTTCAGGGTTATTTAAAGGGTGTTAAACTCATTTTTATTGTTCATTCAATAAATTAATTACTTAGAAATTTTCCTCTTTCTTCTCGTGGATTTGAGAATGCACTTGTGGATTCAAGAGAGCCTTCTAGATTCAAGATGGTTATCGATTGAGGAAGACGGTGATCGACCACATCACGTCCTCTCCTATGTTGGTGGTATTAGAGCAACGCTTTTCCTCGAATAGGTGGCTTCTAACGACGAGTTGGGCATAATCTCATGGACAGTACTCCAAGGAATTTTTCTTTAACAGTAGCAACTTTCGAAGTGGCGCATCGAGAGAATCAGCAATTCACGTAGGTTAAAATCGATTGCATGACAGAGGCCCTAGGATAGTTCCATGTTCGTGGTAGTGATCTAGCCCTGGTTAGCACTAAAATTAGTAATCGCACTAATCATAGGGCGATGCCGGTGGTGAATCGCAAATCATAGCCGAGAAGGTGGGATTCAACGATATGATTCTCCAACATCCCGGATGAGGCATTGATCAGATAGATAAGATGGATCAAGAATTATCACACCCCAAATTTTGGGTCTAAGTAAATACTCGATTCCCGATATCCCGAGTAGCACTTATGCTTTGTGAAAGCGGGATTCTATAGTTCATTTCACCTAGCATTTGAACAATTCATAGAATTAAAATAGACTATGCAATGTACCCTGTAATAAATGTAAATTTTAACGCAAGTAAATCAGTTTACAAGTAAAATATGTCTATCTAGAGTACGGGACTACAACTGAAAAAAAATTTACAGTTACAAAAATACAAAATGGGTCAACTCTAAAATCCCATCGACGTCCCGCAAGTGTCCGACATTGGCCTACTTAGCAACTGGAAGTACGAGGACTCCTCCTCCGAGTATGTGTGCTCCTCCAATGCATCGAACTCCATAGTACCTACATATATAACAATGTCTGGTTGGTGTTTTAAAACACCGTCCACAGTGAGAGTGAGTGATCAACTCAGTGGTTCCATTAACTCTAAGTTATGCATGTTATAGATTCCACTAGCACAAGTAATGATAAAGCAACTTAAACACTCAATTCCTAAATACTCTTATTAATGTGCATGTATGTTGTATGAGATGATGCATGCCCTCATAATCCAAAACTCCCTCATAAGCGAATCTGACACCACATTCGCAAATGCCAACACTCCCTCAACACACGACCATAACTCCCAAGTCGTCACAACTTAAACTAATGTGATGCGATGAATGTTCATGTTAACCAAGTGAATTAATTACGTCTGTTTATCCAACAAAATTGGGGAAGCTGGAACACCTCCATATAATCAATGACCATATCTAGATTGGTAGGCCCAGGGCAGTCGTAACGGCTCTATGCCTGCGATCCTTAATTCATATTAGGGTTTATCACCCAAACGACAACTCCCCAATTAATGTGAGGCTAACACTAGCTTGACCAACTGGCCTGACAGATCACACAGGACCCGAATGACACAACCTAGACGCACATAGTTAGGCCACCCATCGACGGGTGGAGGGCACCCACAAATGATGTAAGGGTCGTCACATAAACGCAATTGTAGAGTTGTTGCGGCATCATTACAGTTTGATGTACTAAGCTTATAGCCTTATTGGTTGTTCATTGGTCACTACGGGAGGCTCGTCACCCTAGCATAGGCCAACATCATGGACATAATGTCACATACCACCATGTCCGACTCCCGAGACTCGAGAGCGTATCACTAACGGTTGTTAGTAGACCTCTCAAGGGTATGGGGTGCTTCAGATTTGGGTGGATATGATCATACATGATGGACACACAAGGTTGGTTGGCTATTAGGCTAATTCGGTTTACTCGGGTGAACCTCAATGTAACTGGCATTGGGTACAAGCATCCCATGTAGTTCGACTACTGTTGGTTGTCTATGTTCAGCCTTGGCCATCGGACTTGTTTGGGACAACCAACCCAAATAGGGTTACCCTCGTAAATTTATGGTTTGCCGGCCAATCCGATTAACAAAATAGATACAATTAATCAATATACTTAATAAATTAATTATCGCCACTACAGGAAAGAGTATAAAACAACAAATTAGGAAAATTCTACTTGATTTGGGCATTTTATTGAACATGCAAGTGTATTACAAAAATCATCGCAAATTGCAAGCATTAAAACATGCTAAGTGCATATGTCAGAGGATCATGTAGGGCATGGGCAGAAATTTTAGTAAATTCAACTTATTCTAGCATTAAATCAGATGTTCAAGCTACACTACGCATAATTTACAATTCATGGAGGACAATTAATTAAAAGGGTAGACACTGGTTACCATGCGATCACATTTTCACTATACAGATCATTAATTACGATATGGGTTTGATAATTGGCAGGCTAAGGGTAGTGGTCCACACCTTGAAGCGGTTCATCAATTTTCAGGCCCACTCATAGGGTTAGAGTCCCGTAGATCGGCGTGCCGGTGTCCTACACTAGCAAAGTTAGCTTGTAAGGGCGCATGCAATTAGCCCCTAAGGCCCAACTTATAAGAAAGGTTCAATAGTTACCTCTTCTTGTCATCGGGCTATTTTTCTATGGCATGGCCCAGTCATGAGCTAGGTTGCGCCTAGTGGTGGTGGGGAATTCTCCTAAATCAACTCCCCTAATGCTCCTTTTCTTTTCTGCTCCTCACTCCCTCTCCCTATTGTAATTTAATTTTTATATGGGAGTGAGGGAGTGAAATGCTAGGCTTCTTATAGCCCTAGATTTGTGCATGAGTGGCCCTGTAGTCCCCCTTTTCATTGAACTTGTCCCTCAAGGGGTTGTTTTCGGCCTACAAGTTCGAGGGCCCATTAGCCCATCTGTACCAAGGGGAAGGTGTCCCACCATAGGATGTACGATTAGTCATAATTGGGCGGAGATCGGATGCTTCGATCAATCGTGGGGACCTTATTTACAATGGACGATCGTCAGTGATCATTTGGGGACGCGGCTATACAGATGCAAGTGAAAAAATATCCTTAACTCATATCTTGAGTTTGGTCGTAATCTAACTGTTGGAAAGACATAACTTCGCGAAGGAGCGGGTGACATATTTCACTTAAGTTTCAGATTTTTACCTAGGAGATTCGCACATTTTAAGCGCTTGGCACCTGGCCTAAGTTGACCAGTTCTGGGCACACTTTCTTGGATCGTCACCCGTGATGGACATCAAGCCCACTATGACGAACATCTTTCTATAGCCTCGGGTTTAGTGGCCCATTAATGAATGGTCTAGAGCTTGTTCGGATAATCGGGCCATTTCTAGAATGAATTAAGTAGGAAGATTTCTTGTGTAATGATTAGGGTCTGGATTAACTATGTTCATAATGTGCCTTATTTGAATTTAGTGAAAATGGCAATTCGATCAGTGATAAGTTGGCTACATTTAGGACATAGATGAACAAATCACGAGGCTAGACTTGAGGTTTAAATGATTGGACAGATTCATTGGCTTCCTATGGTTGATTAATCGAATTTATGTAGTTCTTTATTGGTATCACCTACATATAGGCTCACCTTGAGTGTCAATAGTTAGTAAGTGACAACGTAGGCTAGTTATATCAAAAAAATTCAAGGATTTTTGAAAATCCAAAATAGTGAAAATCTAGGGCATTACAAGAATTCAAGATGAAAGTAAACCTTTATAGTTTCAACGGCCAACTCCACATCGAGAACTTCCTTAATTGGCTGCCTGAAGTTGAACGCTTCTTCGACTATATGGATGTTGCTGAAGTGAAGAGGTTTAAACTTGTGCCTTAAAAGTTTAAAGGCAAAGCTTTAGTTTAGTGGGAACAACTCTACTCAGGTGGACGAGACAAATGAAAGCATTAATTGGCATGTGGCCATGGATGGGGCAATTGTTGCGCGCGTGATTCCTTCCTCGAGATTGCAATCAGGTATTTTTCCACCAATGCCAAAATTTTCGATAGGATAGCCGATCAGTGAAGGGTTTTAAAGAGAAATCTCGTTGTTTATTAGTGAGAGTTGACCCTATTGAGGAGTCATGATAGGCTGCTAGATTCATCAATGGCATATGTTTGACCCCCTGTGGAAGTGGAGAACCAATCCAATACTTCTGAAGTGGATGAGTAGCATCTCGTAAATGAATGAGATTTTATCACTCACTCTGAAAAGACATAAGCGATGTCTGTGACCATTCCAGAAACAAAATTAACCATTTGCTCTAAAAGCTTAAATTGATAGAGCATGGTCAACTAATCACTTTATTTCACCCCACATTAATCACCCCAGTGAGGAGTCTCGAACATGAGACCTCTTGCTTTGATACCAATTTGTTGTTGACAATTAACCACTTGCTCTAAAAGCTCGAACTAATCGATCATGGTGAATTAATCCCTTTATCTCATAACCTAGGCCCCAAATCAATGGGTTAGGTCATCGGTTGAACCCTACTTGCAGGCTCCCAGTCCATGGTTTCACCCCCTCGTGGGACCCAAATCCATGGGTTCTGCCTCACACGAGCCACCTACCTTACACGTGCCCCAAATCCATGAGTTCTACGGGTTGCCCATCCCGAGTATGCCCCTTCATTCCACAGGCCACCCCACTCAAGTCAGTTGTGAAAATGCCCTCGCATTAATATTTAATGCAAGACAATTAACCACTTACTTTAAAAACTTGAACTGATAGAGCATGTCGAGCCCCAAATCCATGAGTTAGGTCCTTGGCTGAACTCTCCTCGTGAGCCTCAAGTCCATGGGTTTTGCCTCACATGGCCCCCAAATCCATGGGTTCCGCGGGCCACCCACCCAAGTATGCCCATTCATCCCAAAAGCCACCCCACTCGAGCCCGGTGTGAAAATGAAATCGCATTAATATTTGATGAAGGACAATTAACCACTTATTCTAAAAGTTTGAATTGATAGAGCATGGATCATTAATCCCTTTATCTCATAGTCCACGCCCCGAATTCATGGGTTAGGTCATCGCCCAAACCCTCTTCATGGCCCTAAATCCATGGGGTTCCACCTCACACGAGCCACCTGCCTCGATGGGGCCCACCTTGATGAATGTGTTTCATATCCACACCACCCTACTATTTTTTTAGCTCATCTAAGGTCGTTGTCCCAGAACTTACACCGATATAAATCTCAGGTGGACCATAACACTGGAACAAGTGGTGAAAGACCATTAAAAGATTTTTTAGGCCATACTAGAACAAAGAATCAAGCTAATCCTTGTATTGTCCCTTCATGCAGTTCTGATTGACATCATCTTATGATGATCTTGGGATGTTTTTAATGGTGAGTGTTCAATATCACTGTTTCTTATGGTGTGGTCCACTTGAGATCTGGATGTTCTTGATGTTTGGGACCGCGTCCTAAAATGAAGTGAAAAAATGAATGGAGTGGATGTACAACTTAACGTCAAGGTGAGCCCTACGGTAAGGCTAGCGCCCACTAAGCTGTTACCCGGGTATCACCTAATCAGCACCCCCCATTGAAGCGGTTAGACTGGGAGCAGATTAGGTGAGACCCCGGATCCACCAAGGTGGGTGGGACCCTGCCCCTGTTGAAGCAGTTAAACTGGGAGTGGAGTAGGTGAGACCGAGGATCCACCTATATGGGTGGGACCAGATTATGGGGCTAACAATGATGTATGTGCCTTAAATCCACACCGTCTAACCATTTTTAAATCTCATTTCAGGATATGATCCAAAAAATGGAGCATGCCTAAATCTTTGGTGGAACACATCATAGGAAACAATCTTGATTGAATCTCCACCATTAAAAACTTCATAGAGTCCACGGGAATGTCTATTTACCATCCAACCTAGGTCTGTGTGATAAAGTCACACAAACCTATATGAAGAGATCAAACAAATATCATCTTAATCGAAAGCTTTTGTGGCCCACGAGAAGTTTTTAATAGTAAATTACTTCTGTTTGTTTCCTGTACTCTAGCCCATTTAATGTTTAGATCTACTTCATTTTTTTGGATCATCCTCTAAAATGAGTTTTCAATACTGATGGACGGCATGGATGTAGTCACATACATGAAGGTAGCCCCATAGTCAGGTTCCCACGGAAATTGGATTGCCTACTGAGTTACTCCGATTTATCGTACTGAGTAAACTTTGTTGGGCCCACTGTGAATGTATATGTTTCATCCATGCTGTCCATCCATTTTTTCAGATTATTTTAGAAGTTGATACCAAAATTTAAGTATATTTAAATCTCAGGTTGAACACACTCCAGAAAATAGTGAGAATTATGATTTCCACCGTTGAAACCTTCTTAAGGCCCCACAATGATGTTTACTTATCATCCAACCTATTCATAAGATCACACAGACATAGATGGAAGGAGGAGATAAAATATCATATTGATCCAAAACTTCTATTGCCCTCATGAATTATTTAATGGTAGAAGTACAATTTACATTGTTTATAGTGGTGTGGTCCATTTTAGATTTGGATATTCTTTATATTTGGGATCAAGCACTAAAATTATCTAGTGAAATGGATGGACAAGTGGGTAAAATAAATAAATTATGTTGGGATCCAAAGAGTTTACTTAGTACGCAATCCGCTTCTACCTCGGTGGATCTGGGGATATACCGAAGCCCCGTCCATTTAAACATAGACACGTGGCACGACGACGATTATGTGTATATTAGACACGGATTGGGTACTACCCCACCAGGACCTATCTACGGTCCTGTAGGGCCCACTGTGATATATATGTTTTATCTAATCCATTCATTTATTTTGCCAGATAGTTTCAAAGCAAAGCCTAGAAAAGAGGCAGATCGAAGGCTCAAATGGACCACACTATAGGAAGTAGTGGTGACAATAACGGCCACCATTGAAACCATCCTAAACCCACCCTGATGTTTATTTACCATCCAACTTGTCCATGAGGTCACATTCACATGGATGAAGGGAAAACCAAGATATCAGCTTGATCCAAAACTTTTGTGGCCCCAAGAAGTTTTCAGCCTCATGCAATTAATTCTTACTGTTTTTGTGGTGTATCATCAAGCATTCAATCTATATCCTTTTTGCTCAATCGGTATCCTTTTTGCTTGTACTCTGGAATGATCTGCCAAAATGGTTATACTACTTTCATAAAATACATATATCACAGTCGGCCTTATAAAGTTCTTGACAAGACCGTCAGCCTCTAGCTAGGTCCTGGTGAAGGTAGTACCCAATCCGCTCCCGTCTCTATTATATTATATGGAAACTTTGATCAACCATCATGTACGCCACCATTTGAATTTAGGGATTTTTGTGTGTCTGTATATTATATTCTATGATGTGGGTGAACTGATGGCTGGATGGGAATGCTTTTTGAGGCCTCAATTTTTCACGGTGGTACAACCCTGCTGGAAGGATTAAATGCTACACACACCCCTTTTCTTTTACCAGAATGTTTGAGAAACATTGATAAAATTTCTATTCTCGTGTGTTTCATGGTACCTAAGCAATTTTGGTTAGGTTTGGCATTGGGTGAGGTCAACCCACAACCAATCAACGAGTGAGTGATGGCTCTCACTGGCTCAACCTGAACAAACCGGAATCCCCTACAACACCTGTTCTGCTTTTCCCTCCCTAATGTTGTACATGTGAAATCAACTCCGTCTTTCAAGCCTTCTCCTTCTTACTAGGCCTAAAACTAGAGGTGGGCATCGAGTCGAGCCAGACCGAATTGGGTCCAACTCTACTCGATCTGATTTTTCCAAGAACCTGACTGGAACTCGATCCGATCCAGGATCGAGTCCAGCAGGGCTGACTCGATCTGATCCAAATCCTTGTTGGCCTGACCTGAACTAAGTCTGACTCGGTCAAGGAAACCGAACCAAGTCAGATTGAGTTGAGTCTGTCCAGTCGATTTAGACTGGGTTGAATCAAGATTGGGAGAGAGAGGGAGAGAAAGAAGGAGAGGTGAAAATTAAGAGAGAAAGAAGGAGAGAAAGGAGCAGAGAGAAGGAGAGGAGGGAAATTGGGAGAGAAAGAGGGAGAGAAAGGATGAGAGATGGGTGGGTGCGTCGCTCGGGTAGAGAAAGAAAATGGAGGGATTGGGACTTCGTTCAGGTGAGGCGGGTAGTAAAAAAGTGAAAATAAAAAAGTAAATATTACTTATATAGTACTCGACCGAATTAGATCAAATCGGATTGGCTACTGATTCGAACTCGACTCGATATACGTTCAGATCTGAGTGGGCCTACTCGAACCAACCCGATCCTAGCCTTCAATTCGGATTAAATCAGGTCGAATTCTGCCCAACTCTACCTAGGACCTAAAAAAAACTAGTTCCATTACTCAGATGGACCACACCATAGGGAAAAATGGGGATTGGCCAACAAGCCAACCATACACTA
Organism: Magnolia sinica; assembly: GCF_029962835.1. Classification (NCBI taxonomy): domain Eukaryota; kingdom Viridiplantae; phylum Streptophyta; class Magnoliopsida; order Magnoliales; family Magnoliaceae; genus Magnolia; species Magnolia sinica. The sequence goes on along the minus strand of NC_080574.1, from coordinate 103,611,532 downwards.
TGCTAAAATCGCTGATTTGCGACGGACCAAATCCGTCGTAAAACCAAATAAACGACGGACTTCATCCGTCGCTTGGTCTGTCGCTGTTTACTGGGTCATTTTTTTTTTCGACGGATAAAATCCATCGTTTAATTTGCGACGGATAAGGTCTGTCACCTAATAGTGATGGATAAAATCCTTTGTAAAAAATAGGAAATTCGTCAGTAATATTCAAAAAATTTACATTCACTAAAAACATTAGCGACGGATAAGGTCCGTCACTAATATGAGTAAGCAATGGACCTCATATCCGTTGTTGATTTCCAATGGTCAGAAATTAGCGACGAATAAGGTCCGTCGCTAATATGAGTAAGCGACGGACCTCAAATCCGTCATTGATTTTCATTGTTCAGAAATTAGCGACGGATTTGGTCCGTCGCTAAAATATCTGTAAATAAAAAAAGATATCGATAAATTATTATTATTATTATTTTAATCTTACACTTAATAGTCATTCAAAAAATATTTCACACTATTGTTTGATAAGAATCCTATTCATAAATTTGGTAACAACTCAATTCAATAAAAAAGGAAATGACCCAAGTGGCCCACTCCGAAAATTGACTTTAACCCTCCTAACTAAACACTTCCCCCCCAAACTAGGACTCATACAAAAGAAATTACCTGGAACTTCAACTGTTGGCTATGCCTTGCCTTGAATTGGCTACTTGCTATCTTCTCTTGTTCAACCTTCTTTTGAGCCCTTCCTGCATATATTACATACAACTAGATTCAATCCAAGAAAAGCCTAGTTTAGTCAACCCTTCATATATTACAAATAACCAGCTTAAATCCATGAAAAGTGAATAGTTTAATCAACTGAAACCAATTAACAAAATAAAATATTAGAATTTGGGTCCTTGGGTATTACCCTTTCTTGTCCTAAGCACGGCATAGGCCAGAGCTCTGAAGGGACCATCACCATGTATAGGCTTATCCACACCGTCCATCCATTTTTCCATATCATGTTAAGATATAAGCCCAAAAGGGGCAAGTTCAAGGCCCAAGTAGGTACATTGTTGAAATTTTCCTAAGGCCCATCGATGTTTATTTGCCATCCAACCTCTTTATAAGGTTTATGTAAATGAAAGAAAAACAAAAATATCACCATTGAAACTTTTGTAAGGCCCATCGTAATGTTTATTTGCCATCCAACTTATTCATAAGGTCATGTGGACCTAGATGAAATAAAAATATATATATATATCAATTTATTTCTAAACCTCTTTAACATCATGTTCTTACTCATGCCTTAGTGGTTGACTCACCAGAGTTTCAACACGAGTACCTATTATGGTGAAATCTCACACTCATGTGAGTGCAAGGTACACACTACTGTGGTTTGAGTGTATGGGTACATGTGAGGTATGTGCAAGGAAAAGAAAAGAAGAAAAAAAAAACCTATTTGACATCCAAGAGACAATGGAATATGTAGACATGACATAGGTTTTGAATCCTTGGTTGATTTGCTTTATAAATCTTAGTACTGCCCCAAAAAAGAAAAAGGAAATAACAAACTACAATGCTATTGAACCTTGAAACCTCTAATTTAATGGACACAGGCAAATGTTCATCATTCATTTAGAGGTCTGAATTAATTCGAGTGGAAATCAGTTTGAAATCTAATGAACCTCTAATTTGTGTTGGAATGCATTTGAATATCTGATTTTTTTATATAAAAAAATTAGAATGGCAAATTTTGTTAATAACATATTTGAATGAATTTGAAATAAGGTACTTAAGAGCTGTTTATTTTTTTCAATTACACTGCAAATACTTATAAATGGACCATCTTTGTTTCTTACCATTATTTGCTTGATGTAAGAATTTTTGCCTCCAAAACTATGTGACTCCTTCCCTCTAAAATAGAGAATTCATGGATTTCTATACTGATAAAAATTGTAGAGCCCACAGTGATGAATATGTCATATCCATGCCATCCATTTTGTACCGCCAACTCATTTCAGTGCATAAGAAAGAGAGAGAGAGAGAGAGAGAGAGAGAGAGAGAGAGAGAGAGAGAGAGATTAAAGCTCAAGTGGATCACACCAAATGAAATAATGGTTTTAACAGACTTCAATAGCTGAAAGCCAAAACCTAAAGCCCACATGATGTTTATTTGTCATATAATCTGTTCATAAGGTCATACTAACATGGATATAAAGAGAAAATAGGACCCAACCAAACAACTTTCATAACTCTCTTTCTAAGAGGTACTTTTTAGAGAGATTTTCTTAATCTATATAAAGAGAATGATTATAGTCCTTACAACTATATACAATATCGTTTGCCATTTTAAAATTTGGATTACAATTATGCTAGATTACGTGAGATGGAGAGATTATCAGTTGAAGAATCTTGGCCATCTTACCATGTGAAGAGTCCTTATATATTGAAGACTCTTTACCACCAATTTCAATACATGAAGTGCTCTTATATTTGGAGGTTGTTATGGAAGAGTCCTCGTGTGTTGGTATTCTTTACTTAGTTGAAGAGTCTCAGCATATGCGATCCTATCTCTATAGGATAAAGGTCAAACACAAATATTTGCTTGATTCAAAAGTTTTGTGGCCTCCAAAAGTCTATTTACTGTGGTGTAGATTACTGAAGTTTTAAGTTTACCTCAGTTTTAGAGCTAATGTCCTAAGATGAGCTTGCAAGCGGATGTAAGGTTAGAATATGACATATACATCATGGTGGGCCCATAGCGCCTTTGTTTTGTTCACAAACATAGGAGTTGTCAATGTTAGCTTTGGGATTTGTGCTGTATCATTAGGTATGAGAATTAATTACTAGAAAACTAATATCATAGCTGATGACTTTTCTAAAAATGGTGGCGACTTATCTTTTTTCACGTGGCACATATCACACCTTAGATTAAGCTCTAAGTTTATAAAAGCTTTGTAATGAATCCATCTTAGGCCCTTAATTAGGTGTGGATTGTAAACTTCATTCAATTTTTTTTGCCAGAAATGTCCTACTTCATGAGGAATGTTTATGTTTAAAAGCCTTGTAAGGAACTAGAAACAATGACAATTTTAAACAATATAGAAATGCCAAAAAGATTACTAAGAAAGTAGCAAGTGAAGCTAAACTTAAGGCTTATGACGATCTTTACAATAGATTGAGTAAAAGAGAAGGTGAGAAAGATATCTTCAAACTTGCAAAAAATTGTGAGAGAGGAAGGTTAGGGACCTAAACCATACTTGATGCATTTAGAGTGATAACCAAAGGATACTAGTAAAGGACAATGAGATCAATGAACAATGGAGAAGCTATTTTAAGAACATTGTTAAATGGCAACCACTCTAATAGCATAAGTATCGATCCCTAGTGGGGGTGGCTAACAGTGAAGTGTGAACTGACAGTGGGGTGTACTAATAAGCTAACAAAAAAAAGTACAGAAGGAACATTATACTCAAAGACATTGGAGACCAATGATACTTCTATAAGATAAGGACATCTAAAGTGAAAGAAGCTTTGTAAAAAAAATGAAAACAAGAAAGGCCCTCGGACCAAATGGTATGCCAATTAGAGGTTTCAAAGTATTGGTAGATGCTAGGTTATGTTGATTGACAAAGTTGCTCAACAATATTTTTAGATTGAAGAAAATGCTAGAGAAACTAAGGAAAATTAGCATGGTACCTATTTCTAAGAATAAAAGAGAGATACAGAGTTGCACTAACTATTATGTGATTAGACTTATGAGCCATGCTATGAAACTTTGGGAGAGAGTGATTAAGGACTAAGGCATGCAATGGATGTCTTAGAAAATTAGTTAGGTTCTATGCATGGGTACCACTGAAGCTATTTTCGTACTCGAATAAATGATGAAGAAATATGGAAGAGATAGGATCTCCACATGGTCTTTGTTGGCTTAGAGAAAGCATGTGATAGGATACCTAGAGAGCAAGGTATTCCGTAATGGTAATGGTGGCCGACCACCTCTATTATTATTACAATGTGAGTTGTACCGGCTATTACAACTTTTAAAAAAGCAAAAAACTATTTTGGCCCCATAACGGGATGTTAGGGGGGCCATTATGGGTCAATTTTTCCATAACGACCATTAAAATTATCATTATGTAATGATTGTTAGGGAACCATTTTTGGATACCTTACTAGAGAGTTAATTTCGTAGATGTTGGAAAGAAAGAATTAGCAAAACGAGGGAGCGGTAACAAATATGAGGACCACTAATGCAGAGAAAAGTGAGTTCCCGATTATTGTAAGCTTGCACCAAGGATCGTTATTGAGCCCATACCTTTTTGCATTGGTAATGAATAAGTTAATGAGGCATTTGTAGGAAGAAATCTAATGTTGTATATTATTTATAAATGACATAGCTTTGATGGACAAGACTAAGGCAGCGTAAACACAGAGCTAGATTTATGAAGCGGTTCTGAAAATCCAAAGGATTTAAAATTGGTCAAACCAGAACAAAGTATATGGATTGCAATTTTAGTAACAATAGGATTGAAAATAAGAATTAGTTAAGATTGTTAACCTCAAAGACTCCCAAGATGACCACTTTCAAAACCTAGGTCAATAATTCATGAGTGGAGAGATTGAAAAGGATGTTGCCCATAGGATGTGCCTTGAGAGTTTTAAATGATCGCCGAGTACCATTCAAATTAAAAGGAAAGTTTTATAGAATAGCTGCATGTAAGACCAACCATGCTTTAGGGAACAAATTGTTGGGCAAGGGGAAGGCCCAAAAAGACATGGATGGAGATAGTAAGAAAAGACCTGATGACCTATGGTCTAACTGAAGGTATGGCCCTTGATAGAGTGGAGCAGTGGAATAGGATTCATGTAGGCGACCCTAATTAATTAGGATATGGCTTACATGATGATGATGATGACGACGATTATTTCATATATAAATTACAATATGATATATATATATATATATATATATATATATATATATATATATATATATATATATATATATATATATATTACATACACTTAGTATATGTATTGGAATTTGGAGCAACCGACATTATCCCACCCTCATTGTACCATGTATTGGAGGAACTAGTGGTGAATGGATGTTTAGTTTATCCAAAAGGTATCCAGTTTGAAGCTGAAAGGCATAAAAAGTGCCTATTCCAAGTTCTTTTACTAAGTCTTCCACTCAAAACAAAATGTTTACTATTGATCCTAGTATTATCTGCTACATACTAGTAACATACAACCAATATTGGGGCACCATACCATAAGCTACAAAATTTCATATCCCCCTAAACAAGGCATCCTCCATTGATTATATATATATATATATATGTCATAAGTTTTTTTATTTTCATTTACATTCACAAATACATTCAACATCCATCCAACTATTAACAACATTTACAAAAAATAAATTATATCCAACCAACTCTTAATAATAATTTGCAACTTAACCTGCTAGGAACTGTCATGCACCATAATGTCTTATGGCAGAGCGGGTTCTGAGGAGTTACAAGTTGACCCTGACGATAGTATATAAATGAAGCGATAAAGATATAAATGATTCAAGATTAATTAAAGGTTTCAAGAACTTACATCCACCTCACTCTTATTGCCAAGTAGTCCTGACGAAAATGCATCCACACTACGAGAAGGGGAAAAAAAATAAATTTTGTGGCTGCACCAATATGGTCTAGTATGAACGGCTGCCTACATACCCAATGTTGGAAGATTGGGATCAAGCCACTACGTAGTTCTTAATATTTAAATTAGAACATTTTACGCATAAGCAAAGAAAAAAATCAAAACAAATCATAATAGAAATATGTGTATCTTCTGTCACGCATAAGAAGATGAAAAGCTTAAACAAATCACTAGATTAGTCAAGGAAAACTACTAAATAATTCAAGATAAAGATTTAGTCAAATAATATCCAAAATAACCTCAAACACAATTCATATGTCCTGACCAAATTACAAAAATATGTTCTTAACTTTGGAAAAGTTTTAAGTAAACTTCTTTAATATCTATGTTTTCGTTAGTACTCTAGGCCAAACGAGAACATCACCCACGTTGCAATTGGCTAATGCCTTCTCAATGTCACCAAACACATTCACACTGGGAACTTCAACAACATCCAATATAACTTTGATGCAATCTAGAGGGATGCCTGCATTATCTCTTCTCATACGCCCACGTGCAACAACTCAACTACAAATATCTCTAGTATCATCATTTGACATATTTCTTTTGATATCGTTGTGAGATTTTCAAAATCTCAACAATATCTCTCCTTGACTAAAAGTAACCAATTATAGCTTTAAACTAAAATTCAACCCTTAAAATAATTGAATTTTGAGATTGTTTGATTTTTCATTTCTTTTGTAAATACTATATAAAAGCTCATTATTGATTTTTAACCTTGTTTGAAATTTGATGAATGTTTCTGCCTTGAAAAGTGGCATGAAAGGGATGACTTAAATTTGTAGGCCCCACTATGATATTTGTGACAAATCCATGTCGTCCATCTGTTTTACCGAAGCCTTTTAGGGCATGATCCCAAAATTGAGGCAAATCCAAAGCTCAAGTGGCCCATACCATAGGAAATAGTAGCCTAAAATGTCTATAGTGGAAAGTTATTTCTTTTACCAGGCTCATATTAACGTTTGTTTGTCATTCAACTTATTCATAAGCTCATACATACATAGATAAAGGGAAAACACAAATATCAGCTTGATCCAAAACTTTTGAAGGCCTAAGAAGGTATTAAAGACAAGCATTGGATTTCAACTATTTCTAACTGTGTAATCGACTTAGGCTTTGGATCTATCTCATGTTGGACTCATGCCATAGAATCATATGGCATAATGGATGGATACCGTTTGTACATTCCGGTGGGCTCTATATTTATTTTGTACCCCTCCATAGTCTTAACTTTCAAAAAGCTAGTTGTCAAAGGTATGCATAGGAATTGCCATGGTAATTACATAGGTAAATAATTATTACCTATTTTAAAAGTATTTACAAAGGAAATAAAATCAAACATTTATTTGTAAAATCTTTCAAAATCAATGAAACATGGTTAACTACATAGATATAATAGAGCTTTTCGATAGTTTTCCAACAATATCTTACATACATGGTTTAATAAATAGCTGTAAGGTCATCATCATTGAAGCGACTTAATGCAGGCATTAGGCAGTTTTTATCCCTAAGCCCATAATTATTTCTTTCGATCTGGGCCTTCCATAAGGTTGTCATTGCCCTATCCTACACTATCTTTGCTATAATAGCCGCTAGTGTTATGACTAGACCATGCCCAATTCTATTATAGTAATTCTTTTTCTATTAAGTACATCAATGGTAGAAGGATAAATTTTTTTATTTTTTTCCTAAAAATCCTTTCACCTGTATGGACTATTTGTTAGGTCCACTATTTCTAGGATCCCTGAAAATATCACACTTGCCAGGTGATCCAAACCTTCCAGTCAGTTGCATACAAAATGGATAGTCAGATCACACATACAAGATAGGTTCGCTCACAGATGTTTAAGGCCATTCTTTTGCTGCAATGTTTCAACTGTTGTGAAAGAACAGTGAACTGACTTAATGGAAGGTACATATACATACAGGTGATGTACTGTTGAGGGTCAAATATTGCATATCAGACCCAGTTATTGCATGGATTTACAATCATTGATACCGTTTAATAGCCTGATTTAATCGTGTTTGTGATGCAGAGTGTATTTACAAGCATGAACTGAAAAAGGGTGCTTAAACCATGGATTTGACGCTCTGATGACACCCAAGGCAAGGGACGGACTCCAGGGGACCAAGATCGATGGAATTACACACCAGGGATCCGAGAAAATCAAGCCATTCATGTTAAAGAGGCCCAAAAATGGTGAAAAATGCAAGATCACATAGTTCTCGCCATCTGATTGGCTCAAAACTTCATACATGGCCTGAGGCCCATAAATTAACCGTACATATCAAATTTCAGCCCTCGGATCACTATGGAAGTACCCCAACTGACAGATCAGCCCATAAACCGTTGATTCTGGGCCCACCTGATATCTGGAACTGTCTCAACTTTAGTCTCGACAGTTTAAATAAGATGAGAAAGTAAATGGCTGGATCAGATTTTCAAATCACATCACAGTGGGGCTTGTATGTGAGGCGTGTACACTGCACGTGTACACGTGCCGAGTCGCACCGAACCACGTAACGCGGGTCAGCGCTGCTGACCCACATCGTCTTCCTAAAACGGCAATTGCTGTATTGACGCAGGTAACGGATGTAACTGTCCATTTTTACGGACGCTAGTGGGCCTCATATATTGTCCCAGTGGACAATCCAAACCGTCCATCATGTAGAGGGCCTCGACTACTACAAAACCTTACTGAAGTTTTGGACCCATGCAAGCACACGTGCGCGATACAAAGGCCACAAACAGGTGGTTCTGCGACGTTCAAAATAATTTTTGAGGTGATTTCTTCTCTGGGCCGAGTCAATGGACGTTCAAAACCACCCATTCTTGACTGAAATTTCGTCCTGAATCTAATGGACGGGGTGGATTTCTCCGAAAATACCTCTGTGGGGCCCACCGATCACGTCAGCGCCGGACGTGCGAAAGGCTACGCACGTCCGCAAAATCAGATTTTCCAGGCAGTTGTGGCCCACCATCTTTAATCATATGGCAGATCTGAACCGTCCATCGTGTAGGCCAGCTAAAGTACTTTCAAGAGACGCTGATTTTACAGAAATAATGCAAGGAATGAGAGAGTTATGAAGCCCCGAACTTGGCCACGAAAAGGCTTTCGCTGCACGTGTGATAGCTTCCCAAATCCGATTTCCACCACTCCAAAAGCTATAAAAAGAGTTCCAAACATGGAGAAGAGGGTGTGCTTGAATAGGGGACGTCAGATGGAGAGAAAGAGGCGGAGAGAGAAGTGTTTGGAATTTTTATGTATTTTTTCTTTATTTTTCTTCTTTTTCCTATGATTATGTTAGGCTAAATCCCTTAGCTAGGGCTAAGAGGTGAAGCTTGTGGCATGATGGGAGCTTCTACAGGTTTGATTGAACTGAACTGATTGACTTTGTTTTAATTTAAGAAATTCTTTTAGTCATTAATGGTTTGTTGTGATTTAAATTACAGTAGATCTGTGATGGCTTGAATAATTCCTTTCCTTTTATTTTGATGTTCGGAAACCCTGTTGTTAGCCATCGTCTTATAGACATGGTTAGATGATGGGATCCTTCCTAACACTCATACATCTTTTGGTTGGTTATGGATTGGTCTAAGTTCTGTTGTTTACCTTGTCTCTTAGGCATGGATTTGTGATGGAATCATACCTAATTCTTATACCTTTCATCTCTTGAAAATTATATCAAGTAAGTTCAGTATAATATCCATGAAGCAGGTATAAGATCTCCCTGATCTCTACAAGTGGATCCTCTGAATCCCTAGTTCACTTTCTCTGAATTCTTTAAGTTTAGATTAATATTTCACCATTATTCCTCAAATCACAGTTGGTTTAGATTTCATCTTAGCCTAGTTTTAGATCTGGTTATTTTTAGATAACGTACAGGTTTCAGTCCCCGTGGATTCGACCTCGGCCTTACCGAGTTTATTACTACATCACAACCCTGCACTTGGGGTGTGAACAAGTTTTTGGCGCCGTTGCCGGGGATTGACGGCTACGTTTCCTGAAGTTAACTGGTTTTAGGATTAGTTTAAGATTAAGACTTTTCTGATTTTTAGGATTTATTTTAGAATTTTCTAATTCTAGGTTTTCCTTTAATTTTTAGAAATCTTCTATTTAAATAACTTTCTATTTTTAGATAGTTTTCCTTTTTTTAGAAACTAACCCAACTTTCTTATTTTGTAGGATTCTGAGATAGGTTTCTAAATTAGTAATTTCTCTCTTCCTTACTATTTCTAGATTAGGATTCCTTTTTAGTAAATTTCTAATTCTAACTCTTTTAGAATCTAATTTTGTTTTCTATTTTATTTTTAGAAATCTTCTATTTTAAGACTTTCTGTTTAGAAACTAACTTTTCTGTTTTGTAGGCTTATTAGAAATTTCTAAATTCGGTACGCTCTTTCTAAATTTCTACTTTCTAATTTAGGAATTCTTCCTTGTTTCTTTTTATTTCTATATTTCTCTTCTTAGGAATTTTATAGGCTTGCTATTCTTAGGAACTAACTTGTTTTGTTCTATTTTGTAGGTTTCAATTTAGGGACTCCAATTTGGTAACTTCCTTCCAACCCTCTTTCTCTGTTTAGATTTTTATTTCCCTTCTTAGGATTAGGTTTAGAATTTGATTGAGGGCTGCGAGTGTTTCATGCCCAAGTGGGCTCATGACAACACTCGACGTCTCTTGACTGAAGGAGGATTAGTTGAGGGGTTAACTGTCCATCGTAGGACTAGACACCGCTCGAAATCCCCTGAGTTAATTGAGGATATGGCTGAAAATCAAGCTCTTCTACCCTAACCTAGGGTAGAAGATCTTCAGGATGAGAATGAGGTGCATCAAGCACCCCCGCCTCGTACCTTACGAGATTACTTACAACCGGCAGGGGTGAGTACGCCCTCATGCATGGTTTTTCCTGAGAATGAAGGACACATGGATATCAAGCCAGGGGTGATCCAACTCCTCCCTAAATTTCATGGGCTTGAGTAAGAGAATCCTTACTTACATTTAAAAGAATTTGACAAGATCATAGCTACCTTATACTTTCTTAATGTGTCTGATGACACGATCAGGTTGAAACTCTTTCCCTTTTCTTTAAAAGAGAAAGCCAAGACGTGGTTACATTCACTACGTCCTTGATCAATTGGCAGATGGAATGACATGACAAGGGAGTTCATTAAGAAGTTTTTCCCATACCATAAGATGAACACCCTAAGAAAGTCGATCATGAACTTCGCCCAAAGGGAAGATGAAACATTCTTCCAATGTTGCGAGCGGTTCAAGGATCTTGTCAGTTCATGCCCACAACATGGTTTTGAAACGTGGCGCATCACGAACTTTTTCTATGATGGACTGACATCTCCCATGCGCCAATTAGTCGAGACGATGTGTAATGGGGAGTTTATGAATAAAGGAGTCGATGAAGTGTGGGATTACTTTGATAAACTTGCTGAGAACACACAAACATGGGATATCTCCCCTAGACCTAGTACTACGTCTAGGCCGACTCACTCCAAGGAAAGGGGTGGAATGTATCTCCTGAGAGAAGATGATGATATTAATGCTAAGGTAGCTAATCTCACTAGGAAACTCGAGGCCATGGAATTTAAGAAGGATTAGGCTAAGGAAATTGTTTGTAGCATCTGTGGTTGCAACATTCATACTACTAAAAACTGTCTAACTATCTCTTCCTTTCAAGAGGTATTAAATGAGCAATCTAATGTTGTAAGCAATTACCAAAGACCTTTCAGTGGGCCCACCTCTAACACATACAATCCTGGCTGGAGAAATCATCCCAACTTCAGTTGGAGGAATGGACAAACCGCTACACCTCAAGGTTACCTAAATCAAAATCCAACTCAAGAGAAACCTCAAGAGGATTCGGTTCTGAAACATTTTCAAAAGCAAGAGCTTTTCAATCAGGGTATGCTACAGGCCTTTCAAGACCTAACAAAAGCAATACAAGGACTTAAGGATGAACATACGATTGGGAACAAGGGGAGCTTCCCAGCTCAACCTCTTCCCAATCCTAAACCGCAATATGAAGTTAGCGACCCAAGCTCTTCAAATCAGATGGAGCAAGCTAAATCCATCACCACTCTTAGGAATGGAAAGATCATTGACAAAACCATTCCAGTTAGGGCTGAAAAGCCTAAGGACCCGGAAGTGGATAAAGAAGATGGATCTAGCCATGCCCCACCAGAGTTAGAACCGGAACCTCAAGGAAAGTCGGTTGCTCCATTTCCCCAACGGTTGGTTGCACCAAAATCGATCCTAACTCTCAGGATATTCTAGAGGTGTTGAAACAAGTGAAGGTCAACATTCCACTACTTGATGCCGTGAAACAAATACCTTCATATGCCAAATTCCTGAAAGACTTATGTACGACCAAAAGACGGTAAAATATTCAAAAGAAAATCTTCCTGACTGAGAAAGTGAGTGCCATCCTAAAGCAAGATGTGCCGCAAAAATTCAAAGACCCCAGTAGCCCAACCATATCATGTGTAATTGGGGACCATCGAATTGATCATGCACTTCTTGACTTAGGAGCGAGCGTTAATCTTATCCCCTACTCGGTATATAAACAGCTGGGCTTAGGTGAATTAAAACCCACCTTAACCACACTACAACTTGCTGATCACTCTGTTCGTATACCAAGAGGGATAATTGAGGATGTGTTGGTCCAGGTTGATTGATTTTACTACCCAGTTGATTTCATCATCCTGGATATCGAACCCATCGGTAACACAGGCACTCAGATTCCCGTCATTCTTGGTCGCCCATTCCTTGCCACTTCAAACGCAATTATCAATTGTAGGAATGGTGTCATGAGTATGTCTTTCGGGAATATGACATTAGAAATGAATATCTTTTTCAACATGGCCAGACAGATAGAGGAAGATGACGATATCTACGATATTAACATGATCGATACTTTCGTGGATGACAGGACACCCCTTACCTTATCCTCTGATCCTCTAGAGACGTGTCTGGCCCACTCCCATGAGTTTGATGATGACATAATTAGGGAGACGTGTGCCATGCTTGATGCGGTACCGGTACTTGAAGTTAACCGGTGGAGGCCACAATTTGAAGAGTTACCCCAAACTGATGAAGTGCCTCTACCGTCTAACCTCAAACCACCGAAGCTTGACCTAAAATCTTTACCCTCTAATTTAAAATATGCATACTTAAGTCAAGATGAGACATAGCCGGTGGTGATTTCTGCCCACCTTGAGAAAGAACAAGAGAGTATGCTCATATCTACTCTCCTGGAGCATAAGGGAGCCCTTGGATGGACAATCGCGGACCTCAAGAGAATCGACCCCTCGATTTGTACTCACCACATATATCTTGAGGATAATGCGAAGACCGCTCGGCAACCACAACGTAGACTAAATCCAAACATGAAGGAAGTGGTTAAGGCCGAGGTTCTTAAACTATTGGATGTGGGTATCATATACCCTATATCTGATAGTCAATGGGTGAGTCCAACTCAGGTGGTTCCTAAGAAGTCCGGGATCACCATCGTAGCCAATGTCAATAATGAACTCGTGCCGACTAGAGTCACTACTGGTTGGAGGATGTGCATTGACTATAGAAAATTAAATACCGTCACGAGGAAAGACCACTTTCCTTTACCCTTCATTGATCAGATCTTGGAAAGGTTAGCTGGTCATTCCTATTACAGTTTCCTTGACGGGTATTCGGGCTACAACCAGATAGAGATCGCCCCTGAAGATCAAGAAAAGACTACATTTACATGTCCCTATGGCACCTTTGCTTCCGAAGGATGCTTCGGACTATGTAATGCCCCGCCACTTTCGATGTATGATGAGCATATTTTCGACATGGTGGGGCAATATTTAGAGGTCTTCATGGACGATTTCTCTGTTTTCGGTCCATCTTTCGAGTGCTTGGAAAGTCTTAAATGTGTGCTGTTGAAGAGATGTGAAGAAAAGAACTTGGTACTTAATTGGGAGAAGTGCCATTTCATGGTTCAGAAGGGAATTGTCCTTGGACACATTATTTCATCCAAAGGAATCGAGGTGGATAAGGCAAAGATCGATCTTATCTCTAACCTACCTCCACCCAAGAACATAAGGGACGTGCGATCCTTCCTTGGACACGTCGGGTTTACAGAAGATTTATAAAGGACTTTAGTCTCATCTCTCGTCCTCTATGTAATCTACTTCAAAAGGATGCACCATATGAGTGGAGTGAACAATGTCAGAAGCTTTCACTAAGCTTAAGGGCATATTGACTAGTGCACCCACCATACACCACCCGACTAGAGCATTCCTTTTGAACTTATGTGACGTGTTCGATTATGCTCTTGGGGCGGTCTTAGCAGGGAAAAGATAAGAAACCCTACGTTATTCATTACGCAAGACTCTAAATCCTGCCCAAGTGAACTACTCGACTACGGAAAAGGAACTCTTAGCCGTAGTGTTCTCCTTGGACAAATTTAGGTCCTACTTGATTGGATCCAAGATCATTATTTACACTGATCACGCAGCGCTTAAGTATCTTCTTCTAAGAATGATCTAAGCCCCGTTTGATACGATGGATCCTCCTACTCCGGGATATGATTTGAGATAAAAGATAAAAGGGAGTAGAGAACGTAGTGGTGACCATCTTTCTCACCTTAATCCCTCTGATTCCCTTGAAACAACACATATCAATGACATGTTCCCCGATGAACAATTGTTCAGAGTCTCCCATTGACCCTGGTTCGCTGATATTACTAATTATCTTGCCACAGGTTCCATACCGACACATTGGACTGCGCAAGATAAGAAGAAATTTTTCACCAAGGTACGTAACTTTTTCTGGGATGATTCGTATTTGTTTAAATATTGCCCAGACCAAATCCTGAGGAGATGTGTGCCAGACGATGAGCATCAAAGTATCATCTCCTTTTGTCACTCACAGGCTTGTGGTGGTCACTTTTCTGCTAAAAAGACCACGGCCAAGATTTTGCATTGTGGCTTTTACTGGCCCACTATGTTCAGGGACACTCACGAGTTTTGCAAAGCTTGTGAGCATTGTCAAAAATTGGGAGCATTGTCCCATCGAAATATGATGCCTTTGAACCCCATTCTTATCATCGAGGCATTTAATTGCTAGGGCATCGATTTCATGAGGCCATTCCCCCAATCTTTTGGGAATTTATATATTTTGCTTGCCGTAAACTATGTCACTAAATGGGTCGAAGCGATTCCATGTCGAACTAATGACCATCGCACGGTCATTAAATTTCTGAAAGAAAACATCTTTTCCCGATTTGGAACGCCTCGAGCTATCATTAGTGATGGGGGCTCACACTTTTGTAATAGACCATTTGAGAGTTTAATGAAGAAATACGATATCTCTCATAAGGTGAGCACCCCATACCACCCACAGACAAGCGGGCAAGTTGAGATTTCCAATAGGGAGATCAAACACATTTTGAAAAAAACGGTTAACCCTGACCGTAAGGATTGGTCAATTCGATTGACCGATGCCTTATGGGCGTACCGTACTGCTTTTAAAACCCCTATTGGAATGTCTCCCTTTAGACTTGTCTATGGGAAAGCTTGCCACTTGCCTGTGGAGTTGGAAGATAGAGCCTACTGGGCGATCAAAAATTTGAATTTCAATTTGGACAATGCTGGCTCGCTACGCAAACTTTAGTTAAATGAACTCGAAGAAATTCGGAACGACGCTTATGAGAACTCGAGAATTTACAAGGACAAGATGAAGGCATTTCATGACCAACATATTTTACGAAAATCATTCATGCCAGGCCAGAAAGTCCTCTTATATAACTCTCGATTACATCTCTTTTCGGGTAAGCTTCAATCTCGTTGGACCGGCCCTTTTACTGTTATCACCGCTTACTCTCATGGGGCCGTCGAGATAAGAGACCTAGACAATGGCAAAGAGTTTAAAGTAAATGGACATCGCTTAAAGCCATTTGTCGAGAAATTTGATTCAGAGGAGATGTCCATACCTCTGACTGATCCTGTTTACCAGGATTGATCTCCTAGTCTGATGGAGGTATAGGTAGGTTTCCTGTTTTCATAGGAATAGGATAGACGGTGAACTTCGCGCTCCTGGGAGCTAACCCAGCTTTTGTTTCTGTTTCATTTTCCTAGTTAGTTAGTTCAATGTTTGTGGGTAACATTGCTGCAAACCCTCACGAGACTACAACTCGTCCACTAGGGGCAACCTAGGGGTTTAAAGGCTTGTTGCATATGCTAAATGTAATCGAGAGTACCTGTGAAAGTGGTGTAGGTAGGATTTCATTTTTGTTATTTTTATTTTACTTCTGTTGGTTTCTCTCTTGTGCCGACCCGATCGTACGTAGATATCTTTGGAAAGCCTTTTGATTCTTTCATCCAGGTATTATCTTTCCATCACTCCTCTTATATTTTTATTGTCCCATGTGCATTGCATGCTTATTTCTTTTACATTGAGGACAACGTAGATTTTAGGTTGGGGGTGGGAGATTAGGGTTCCTAATCAGTGTTTTCTTGGTCTTGAAAAAAAAATTGTGAAATTTTTCAAAAATTTTTCTGACATTTTTGAGAATCCGAAGTGATTTTGACAACCATCTTGGATTTAGAATTACAAGATGAGTGATGTTGGTAATTTATGACTCTTAGATTCAGTTATTTATTATATTAGATTTCACAGTTAAGTTTGAAGTGTTAATCTCTGATTAGAAGTTGTAAACATTGATTGAGTTACACATTAAGGTTTTAGTTTGATATTGAAGGATTTACTTGGTACTCACTAAGCTTGAAGGGAACCAACCTGAGAAATTGAAAGGATTGGGCGAATGGTCTACACCAAAAGTTTGCTCCCTATAGGTGTAGATTTAATTCCCTATGAATGATATGTGAAAAATTTAGGTGTACAGTCTTCATCATAGGTTTGCTCCCTGTAGGTGAGGATTTGATTCCCCTTCTTGGTGTTACTTTTAATGAAAAAATCAAAAGCTGAAGGAATGAAAAGATGATCTATGAGGCAAGTTTTGGTTATCATGAATCTTCTTATTGGTTACCAGTGATATCCTGAAATAGAGAAGTGAATTTTAATGATGATAAGCTGAGATTACACTGTACGCTCATAGATCTCAATGATTAGAATTTTTCTAATTAATGGAATAATACTTTGAACTTGACTATGAAGTTTACCGTGCGCTTGAGTCTAGGAGGAAGTAATATCCAACATTCATGAATCTGGAAATTCTCATATGGATTATTCTACAAAAATCACGCGAGTTTATAGAAATTGTTCTGTAATTCTCAACTTACTTTTCGCATATTTTGCTCGGGACTAGCAAAATGCTGGTTGGGGGGTGTGTTGAGGGTCAAATATTGCATATCAGACCCAATTATTGCATGGATTTATAATCATTGATACCGTTTAATAGCCTGATTTAATCATGTTTGTGATGCAGAGTGTATTTACAAGCATGAACTGAAAAAGGGTGCTTAAACCATGAATTTGACGCTCTGATGACACCCAAGGCAAGGGACGGACTCCAGGGGACCAAGATCAATGGAATTACACACCAGGGATCCGAGAAAATTAAGCCATTCACGTTAAAGAGGCCCGAAAATGGTGAAAAATGTAAGATCACATAGTTCTCGCCATCTGATTGGCTCATAACTTCATACATGGCCTGAGGCCCATAAATTAACCGTACATATCAAATTTCAGCCCTCGGATCACTATGGAAGTACCCCAACTGACAGATCAGCCCATAAACCGTTGATTCTGGGCCCACCTGATATCTGGAACTGTCTCAACTTTGGTCACTACTTTTTAAATAAGATGAGAAAGTAAATGGCTGGATCAGATTTTCAAATCACATCACAGTGGAGCTTGTATGTGAGGCGTGTACACTGCACGTGTACACGTGCCGAGCCGCACCAAACCACGTAACGCTGGTCAGCAGCATCGTCTTCCTAAAACGGCAATTGCCGTATTGACGCATGTAACGGACGGAACTGTCCATTTTTACGGACGCTAGTGGGCCTCATACATTGTCCCAGTGGACAATCCAAACCGTCCATCGTGTAGAGGGCCTCGACTACTACAAAACCTTGCTGAAGTTTTGGACCCATGCAAGCACACGTGCGTGATACAGAGGCCACAAACAGGCAGTCCTGCGACGTTCAAAATGATTTTTGAGGTGATTTCTTCTCTGGGCTGCGTCAATGAACGTTCAAAACCACCCATTCTTAACTGAAATTTCGTCCTGAATCTAATGGACGGGGTGAATTTCTCTGAAAATACCTCTGTGGGGCCCACCGATCACGTCAGCGCCGGACGTGCGAAAGGCTATGCACGTCCGCGAAATCAGACTTTCTAGGCAGTTGTGGCCCACCATCTTTGATCATATGGAAGATCTGAACCATCCATCGTGTAGACCAGCCAAAATGCTTCCAAGAGACGTTGATTTTATAGGAATAACGCAAGGAACGCGAGAGTTATGAAGCCCCGAACTTGGCTGCGAAAAGGCTTTCGCTGCGCGTGCGATAGCTTCCCAAATCCGATTTCCACCACTCCAAAAGCTATAAAAAGAGTTCCAAACGTGGAGAAGAGGGTGTGCTTGAATAGGGGACGTCAGATAGAGAGAGAGAGGCGGGGAGAGAAGTGTTTGGAATTTTTATGTATTTTTTCTTTATTTTTCTTCTTTTTCCTATGATTATGTTAGGCTAAATCCCTTAGCTAGGGCTAAGAGGTGAAGCTTGTGACATGATGGGAGCTTCTACATGTTTGATTGAACTGAACTGATTGACTTTGTTTTGATTTAAGAAATTCTTTTAGTCATTAATGGTTTGTTGTGATTTAAATTACAGTAGATCTGTGATGGCTTGAATAATTCCTTTCCTTTTATTTTGATGTTTGGAAACCCTGTTGTTAGCCATCGTCTCATAGACATGGTTAGATGATGGGATCCTTCCTAACACTCATACATCTTTTGGTTGGTTATGGATTGGTCTAAGTTCTGTTGTTTACCTTGTCTCTTAGGCATGGATTTGTGATGGAATCATACCTAATTCTTATACCTTTCATCTCTTGAAAACTATATCAAGTAAGTTCAGTATAATATCCATGAAGCAGGCATAAGATCTCCCTGATCTCTACAAGTGGATCCTCTGAATCCCTAGTTCACTTTCTCTGAATTTTTTAAGTTTAGATTAATATTTCACCATTATTCCTCAAATCACAGTTGGTTTAGATTTCATCTTAGCCTAGTTCTAGATCTGGTTATTTTTAGATAACGTACAGGTTTCAGTCCCTGTGGATTCGACCTCGGTCCTACCGAGTTTATTACTACATCACAACCCTGCACTTGGGGTGTGAACATGTACATGGCAACAAAACTCAAGCTCAAAATTCCACAAATACTAAGATCTCTGACAAAACCAACAAAACCCATCACCCAAACACATGATCCAGAGGTACCCAAACATGAGTTTTTTTATTTGCACCCACTATTTTGATATACACATACACAAAGTGCATGCCTACATTGCAATGCCAATGAGTCCCCAAAGGGGGTGTATCTTCAAACCAAAGGGTGTGAATATCAATTCCCAAACAAAGAACAGAAAACCCACATCTGACAAAAAGTGAATGACAACATTGCAATGACAAAGAGTCCACACAGAGGGTGTATCTATCAAAACCAAGGGGCTGAAAATATCAATTTTCATAATAATTACACATAAACCCAACACCCAAAAAAAACAAGGGGTTTCCAATCATGGCGCTGGGAGAGAGAGATTGAGAGATGAATGGAAAGGAAAAAAAAAAGAAAAAGAAGATGAATGAACATTCTAGCATTTTGATGGAAATGCATGTAAGAGATTTGGTAAGGATAGTAAGGAGAAGGAAAGGAAGAGATGGATTAGAGAAATCTGTTGTAATACAATTCGAGGGAGGGATGAAATAGGAAAGTAGAATATACCTTAGTGGAGGTGAAACGGAACATAGGGCCTTCCGTTTAAAGGTGATGGCCGAAGGACGATGACGCTCTAATGGCGCAGGGAGGATTTCTCGATGGAAGATGAGGGAAAAGTGGAAGACGGGGAAAAGAGGAGCGGGCGTGGAATGGTTTTTCTGTTGTAAATAAGATAAAATTTTCAAATCCACATGTTGTGAGTTTATCATAATTTATAATACAAGCTCTATTAATGGTCGTACATGCATGGGACCATTTTCTGCATGGTTAAGATTTTTTTACATAATAAAATTATAAATATTTACTATTTGCAACTAGACTAATTATTTGGATGGTCTGGATAACTCTGTATCTCAGCCACACTACGCTAAAACTGCGAAAAAAGGATGGTCTAAAACCGTCTCAAATTACCAAAAAGGATGGTCATGGACCGTCGCATGGGCCATCAAATTTTGACGTGTCGTATTACTTAAAGGACGGTAAAAAACTGTCGTTCTTATTGGCGAAAAAAGGACTGTCATGGACCGTCCTTAAAAAGGACGGTCATGTACCGTCTCTTATGAGCCTTCAAAGGACGGCAATCGACCGTCCTATAAAAGGATAAAAAGGACTGTCATGGACTCTCTTATGAGCCTTCAAAGGACGGACATGGACCGTCCTTAAAAAGACTATCATAGACCGTCTCTGATGAGCCTTCAAAGGACGGCCATGGACCGTCTTTTAAAAGGACGGTCATTGACCATCCTTAAAAAGGACTGTCATGGACCGTCTCTTATGGCCCGTGAAAGGATGGCTATAGACCATCCTTTAAAAGGACGGTCATGGACCATCCTTAAAAAGGACTGTCATGGACCATCTCTTATGAGCCTTCAGAGGACGGCCACAGACCATCCTCAAAAAGGACTGTCATGGACCGTCCCTTATGAGCCTTCAAAGTACATTTTCAAATTTGAGAAGATCAATATACACATGTTACAATATATTTCATCGTATTCTTTTTGATATATACCTGTTATATAATATATTTCATCATATTCACATTCATATCCATCTAAACCCAAACTACGTAAATTCAACCTAAACTACATTCATCCAAACATAAACTACATCCATCCAAACACAAACAATCATATCCACATTACATTCATCCACGCATAAATACATATAAGTTTAACATCATAAATAAAAAAAGGAAAAAATCAGCAACAATTTTCTTTTTGTGTCTTTCATCTGAAAAAAAATATTAAACAAACAAAACATTATAATTCAGAATCATGAAGAATTGCATAAACTTCTTCCAAAAAAGTGGGCACTTTTTAAAAATAAAACTGATCATTAAAATAAAACTAAGAATAGGTTTAGGTTATAGGTTATTGGTTTAGGTTTAGGTTTAGGTTTAGGTTTAGGTTTAGGTTATAAGCTATAGGTTTAGGGAATTGAGAATAGGTTAAGGTTTAGGTTTAGGAAATCGGGTTCGGGTTTGGGATCGGGTTTAGGTTTGGGTTTTCAAGTTTAGGTTTAGGTTTAGGTTAGGGAGTTGAGATTAGGTTTAGGTGTAGGTTTGGGTTTAGGGATTTGAGAATACATTAAGGTTTAGGTTTAGGAAATCGAGTTCAGGTTCGAGATTGGGTTTAGGTTTGAGTTTTCAAGTTTAAGTTTAGGCTAGGGTTAGGGAGTTGAGATTAGGATTAGGTGTAGGTTTAGGTTTAGGGATTTGAGAATACATTAAGGTTTTAAGTTTACGTTTAGGTTATAGGTTATAGGTTTAGGTTTAGGTTTAGGTTAAGGTATAAGTTTAGGTTTCGGTTAAGGGAATTGAGAATAAGTTAAGGTTTAAGTTTAGGAAATCGGGTTCAAGTTCGGGATCGGGTTTAGGTTTTGGTTTTCAAGTTTAGGTTTAGGTTTAGGTTAGGGAGTTGAGATTAGGATTAAGTGTAGGTATATGTTTAGGGATTTGAGAATACATTTAGGTTTTAGGATTAGGTATAGGTTATAGGTTACAGGTTTAGGTTTAGGTTTAGGTTTAGGTTAAGGTTTAGGTTTAGGCTTAGGTTTAGGTTATAAGCTATAGGTTTAGGGAATTCAGAATAGGTTAAGGTTTAGGTTTAGGAAATCGAGTTCAGGTTCGGGATCAGGTTTAGGTTTTGGTTTTCAAGTTTAGGTTTAAGTTTAGGTAAGGGAGTTGAGATTAGGATTAGGTGTAGGTTTAGGTTTAGGGATTTGAGAATACATTGGGTTTTAGGTATAGGTTTAGGTTATATGTTATAGGTTTAGGTTTAGGTTTAGGTTTAGGTTTAGGTTATAAAATATAGGTTTAGGGAATTGAGAATAGGTTAAGGTTTAGGTTTAGGAATTCGAGTTCGGGTTCGAGATCGGGTTTAGGTTTTGGTTTTCAAGTTTAGGTTTAGGTTTAGGTTAGGGAGTTGAGAATAGGATTAGGTGTAGGTTTAGGTTTAGGGATTTGAGAATACATTTAGGTTTTAGGTATAGGTTTAGGTTATAGGTTACAGGTTTAGGTTTAGGTTTAGGTTAAGGTTTAGGTTTAGGCTTAGGTTTAGGTTATAAGATATAGGTTTAGGGAATTGAGAATAGGTTAAGGTTTAGGTTTAGGAAATTGGGTTCGGTTCGGGATCGGGTTTAGGTTTGGGTTTTCAACTTTAAGTTTAGGTTTAGGTTAGGGAGTTGAGATTAGGATTAGATGTAGGTTTAGGTTTAAGGATTTGAGAATACATTTAGGATTTAGGTTTAAGTTTAGGTTATAGGTTACAGGTTTAGGTTTAGGTTAAGGTTATAGGTTATAGGTTTAGGTTAAGGTTTAGGTTTAGGTTTAGGTTATAGGTTATAGGTTATAGGTTATTGGTTTAGGTTTTGGTTTAGGTTTAGGTTTAGGTTATAAGATATAGGTTTAGGGAATTGAGAATTGGTACAGGTTTAGGTTTAGGAAATCGGGTTCAGGTTCGGGTTTAGGTTTGGGTTTTCAAGTTTAGGTTCAGGTTTAGGTTAGGGAGTTTAGATTAGGATTAAGTGTAGGTTTAAGTTTAGGGATTTGAGAATACATTAAGGTTTAGGTTTAGGTTTAGGGTATATGTTATATAGGTTTAGGTTTAGGTTTAGGTTTAGGTTATAAGCTATAGGTTTAGGGAATTGAGAATAGGTTAAGGTTTAGGTTTAAGAAATCGGGTTCGGGTTTGAGATCGAGTTTAGGTTTGGATTTTCAAGTTTAGGTTTAAGCTTAGGTTAGGGAGTTGAGATTAGGATTAGGTGTAGGTTTAGGTTTAGGGATTTGAGAATACATTTAGGTTTTAGGTTTAGGTTTAGGTTATAGGTTATTGGTTTAGGTTTAGGTTTAGGTTAAGGTTTAGGTTTATGTTTAGGTTTAGGATATAAGCTATAGGTAGAGGGAATTGAGAATAGGTTAAGGTTTAGGTTTAGGAAATCGGGTTCGGGTTCAGGATTGGGTTTAGGTTTAGATTTTCAAGTTTAGGTTTAGGTTTAGGTTAGGGAGTTGAGATTAGGATCAGGTGTAGGTTTAGGTTTAGGGATTTGAGAATACATTAAGGTTTAGGTTTAAGAAATCGGGTTCAGGTTCGGGATCGGGTTTTGGTTTGAGTTTTCAAGTTTAGGTTTAGGTTTAGGTTAGGGAGTTGAGATTAGGATTAGTTGTAGGTTTAGGTTTAGGGATTTGAGAATACATTTAGGTTTGAGGTTTATGTTTAGGTTTTAGGTTTAAGTTTAGGTTTAGGTTAAGGTATAGGTTTAGATTTCGATATAGGTTATAAGCAATAAGTTTAGGGAATTAAGAATAGGTTAAGGTTTAGGTTTAGGAAATCGGGTTCAGGTTCGGGATCGGGTTTAGGTTTTAGTTTTCAAGTTTAGGTTTGGGTTTAGGTTAGGGAGTTGAGATTATGATTAAGTGTAGGTATAGGTTTAGGGATTTGAGAATACATTTAGGTTTTAGGTTTAGGTTTAGGTTATAGGTTTCAGGTTTAGGTTTAGGTTTAGGTTTAGGTTAAGGTTTAGGTTTAGGCTTAGGTTTAGGTTATAAACAATAGGTTTAGGGAATTGAGAATAGGTTAAGGTTTAGGTTTAAGAAATCGGGTTCAGGTTCGGGATCGGGTTTAGGTTTTGGTTTTCAAGTTTAGGTTTAGGTTTAGGTTAGGGCGTTGAGATTAGGATCAGGTGTAGGTTTAGGTTTAGGGATTTGAGAATACATTAGGTTTTATATTTAGGTTTAGGTTATATGTTTTAGGTTTATGTTTAGGTTTAGGTTATAACCTTTAGGTTTAGGGAATTGAGAATAGGTTAAGGTTTAGGTTTAGGAAATCGGGTTCGGGTTCGAATCGGGTTTAGGTTTAGGTTAAGGAGTTGAGATTAGGATTAGGTGTTGGTTTAGGTTTAGGGATTTGAGAATACATTAAGGTTTAGGTTTAGGTTTAGGGTATATTTTATATAGGTTTAGGTTTAGGTTTAGGTTATAAGCTATAGGTTTAGAGAATTGAGAATAGGTTAAGGTTTAGGTTTAGGAAATCGGGTTCGGGTTTGAGATCGAGTTTAGGTTTGGATTTTCGAGTTTAGGTTTAAGCTTAGGTTAGGGAGTTAAGATTAAGATTAGGTGTAGGTTTAGGTTTAGGGATTTGAGAATACATTTAGGTTTTAGGTTTAGGTTTAAGTTATAGGTTATTGGTTTAGGTTTAGGTTTAGGTTAAGGTTTAGGTTTATGTTTAGGTTTAGGATATAAGCTATAGGTAGAGGGAATTGAGAATAGGTTAAGGTTTAGGTTTAGGAAATTGGGTTCGGGTTTGGGATTGGGTTTAGGTTTAGATTTTCAAGTTTAGGTTTAGGTTTAGGTTAGGGAGTTGAGATTAGGATCAGGTGTAGGTTTAGGTTTAGGGATTTGAGAATACATTAAGGTTTAGGTTTAAGAAATCAGGTTCAGGTTCGGGATTGGGTTTTGGTTTGAGTTTTCAATTTTAGGTTTAGGTTTAGGTTAGGGAGTTGAGATTAGGATTAGTTGTAGGTTTAGGTTTAGAGATTTGAGAATACATTTAGGTTTGAGGTTTATGTTTAGGTTTTAGGTTTAGGTTTAGGTTTAGGTTAAGGTATAGGTTTAGATTTCGATATAGGTTATAAGCAATAGGTTTAGGGAATTGAGAATATGTTAAGGTTTAGGTTTAGGAAATCGGGTTCAGGTTCGAGATCGGGTTTAGGTTTTGGTTTTCAAGTTTAGGTTTGGGTTTAGGTTAGGGAGTTAAGATTATGATTAAGTGTAGGTATAGGTTTAGGGATTTGAGAATACATTTAGGTTTTAGGTTTAGGTTTAGGTTATAGGTTTCAGGTTTAGGTTTAGGTTTAGGTTTAGGTTTAGGTTAAGGTTTAGGTTTAGGCTTAGGTTTAGGTTATAAACAATAGGTTTAGGGAATTGAGAATAGGTTAAGGTTTAGGTTTAGGAAATCGGGTTCAGGTTCGGGATCGGGTTTAGGTTTTGGTTTTCAAGTTTAGGTTTAGGTTTAGGTTAGAGAGTTGAGATTAGGATCAGGTGTAGGTTTAGGTTTAGGGATTTGAGAATACATTAGGCTTTATATTTATGTTTAGGTTATATGTTTTAGGTTTAGGTTTAGGTTTAGGTTATAACCTTTAGGTTTAGGGAATTGAGAATAGGTTAAGGTTTTCGTTTAGGAAATCGGGTTTGGGTTCAGATCGGGTTTAGGTTTAGGTTAAGGAGTTGAGATTAGGATTAGGTGTTGGTTTAGGTTTAGGGATTTGAGAATACATTTAGGCTTTAGGTTTAGGTTTTGGTTATTGGTTACAGGTTTAAGTTTAGGCTTAGGTTAAGGTTTAGGTTTAGGCATAGGTTTAGGTTATAAGATATAGGTTTAGGGAATTGAGAATAGGTTAAGGTTTAGGTTTAGGAAATCGGGTTTGGTTCGGGATCGGGTTTAGGTTTGGGTTTTCAAGTTTAAGTTTAGGTTTAGGTTAGGGAGTTGAGATTAGGATTCGGTGTAGGTTTAGGTTTACGTATTTGAGAATACATTTAGGTTTTAGGTTTAGGTTTAGGTTTAGGTTATCAGTTACAGGTTTAGTTTTAGGTTTAGGTTTAGGTTAAGGTTTAGGTTTAGGCTTAGGTTTAGGTTATAAGCTATAGGTTTAGGGAATTCAGAATAGGTTAAGGTTTTGGTTTAGGAAATCGGGTTCGGGTTCGGGATCAGGTTTAGGCTTTGGTTTTCAAGTTTAGGTTTAAAATTAGGTTAGGGAGTTGAGATTAGAATTAGGTGTAGATATACGTTTAGGGATTTGAGAATACATTAGGTTTTAGGTTTAGGTTTAGGTTATAGGTTACAGGTTTAGGTTTAGGTTTAGGTTTAGGTTATAAGCTATAGGTTTAGGGAATTGAGAATAGGTTAAGGTTTAGGTTTAGGAAATTTAGTTTAAGTTTTTGGGTTTAGGGTTTTGGGGTTTTAAGGTTTAGGTTTAGGAATCGGTTTTGGGATGGTTAAGGTTTGGGTTTTAAGTTTAAGTTTAGGTTTAGGTTAGGAGTTGAGAATAAGTTTTGGTTAGGTTTAGGTTTAAGGATTTGAGAATACATTTAGGTTTTAGGTTTAGGTTTAGGTTATAGTTTAGGTTTAGGGTTTAGGTTAAGGTTTTTAGGTTTAGGTTTAGGTTTAGGTTATAAGATTATAGGTTTAGGGAATTGAGAATAGTTAGGTTTAGGTTTAGGTAAATACAGTTTAGGTTACTTAGGTTCGGGTTCGGGATCGGAGTTTAGGTTTAGGTTTAGGTTATAGGTTATTGGTTTAGGTTTAGGTTTAGGTTATAAGATATAGGTTTAGGGAATTGAGAATAGCTATAGGTTTAGGTTTAGGAAATCGGATCCGAGTTCGGGATCAGGTTTAGGTTTGGGTTTTCAAGTTTAGGTTTAGGTTTAGGTTTAGGGATTTGAGAATAGGTTTAGGTTTAGGGATTTGAGAATGCATTATGGTTTAGGTTTAGGTTTAGGGATTTGAGAATAGGTTTAGGTTATAGGTTTAGGTTTAGGTTTAGGTTATAGGTTTAGGGATTTGAGAATAGGTTTAGGTTTAGGTTTACATTTAGGTTAAGGTTATATGTTAAGGTTAAGGTTATAGGTTTAGGTTTGAGAATTTAGGTTTAGGTTAGAGTATAGGTTATTTAGAATAGGTTTAGGTTTAAGTTAGGTTATAGGTTATAGGTTAAGGTTTAGGGAATTGAGTTTAGGTTATAGGTTCAGGTTATAGGTTATAGGTATAGGTTTTGGGATTTGAGAATAGGTTTAGGTTATAAGTATAGGTTTAAGTTAGGTTATAGGTTATGGTTTACGGAATTGAGTTTAGGTTATAGGTTCAGGTTATAGGTTATAGGTTATAGGTTTAGGGTATGGTTTAGGTTATAGGTTTTGGGATTTGAGAATAGGTTTTGGGAATAAGTATAGGTTTAGGTTAGGTTATAGGTTAAAGTTTAGGGTATTGAGTTTAGGTTATAGGTTTAGGTTATAGTTTATAGGTTTAGGTTATAGGTTTACGTTGTAGTTATAGATTTTGGAATTTGAGAATAGGTTTAGGTTATAGGTTAAGGTGTGGTCCCTACAAATACAAATATAAACACGGCCTGCTCCAATTGGCCAGGCCCTTCCAATGCTGTTCATAGGAAATGGACAGCTTCATCATAGTCATAATAACGGTTCCCATCTTTCAGGGACCCCCACTCAACATCCGGATAGTTCCGACGCACATCCGGGTCAGCTCTATCAATTTCGAGTAAATACATAAACATGGCCTTTCCAAATGGTCAGGCCACTCCAATGCTGTCCATAGGAAATGAACAACTTCATCATGGTCATAACAGCGGTTCCCACCTTCCAGGGACTCCCGCTCAATATTCGGATAGCTCCGACACACATCCGGGTCTGCTCCATCAATTTCGAGCTAATACATTTAAAAACAACATAAATATATCTAAAAGTATCTAGATACCTGGGGAAGGCCTCCCATATTTGTATTGTTGGTTACTCATCCCTTTGTCTACAAGCCACAATCGACCAACAATTTCTATTCGCTACCTGTACTCTGAAACCAACACAAATATAACTGGGAAGCAATATAAGGAATAAGATTATATATGTAATAGGTATAGCCTTCAAACCCTATTTTAGAAAAATGGCTGGGGTAGGGTCTGGAAAAAGAACTGACCTGCACTCTCATCCTGAACTGAACATAGACCATCTTTCAATAACCCCGCTTGTATAAAAGTCTGAGAAGCAGAAGAAATAAAATAAAATAAAATGTTGAACTCATTAGCAAACTTGATAAAACAATTGAAGCAAAAAACGGTCAATAACAATGACGAAGACTTATGATCAGCTGTTTGAAGAATGTTGCATTTCATTTTTAAGAAAAGCTATTAGCTTAACATTAGGAATTGCGAACTCAAATTTCCTTCACTAAGAAAGCCACAATTCCTTTTCTGATAAACACTAAGTAAAGAATAACTGACTCAAACAACAATAGAAACATTGATGGCAAGGGGCCAATGGTTTTTGGACATGTATCAAAGTGCAAACAGCCCTATGATCTGAGTAAGCTGAAATTGTACCACACTACCCCTAGACCCATGCATTAACCATGTACTTGGTATTCTTTGTGATGAAGATCAATTTAGTTTGAATTGAATAACCATCCAGACCCTTAAACGGACAAAATATTAAGTCCTATGAAAAGGAAATAGGTAATAGCAATACCCTTTTTGTTGTGTTATAGATTTTAACACACACCTGCATGCCGGTTTGATGCGGACAAAATCATCCATATGCAAGGATGGTTCATGAGGAACCTAAAGTTCAAGAAAAGCATTATTAATGATAAAACAAGGTAGAAATATCAAGCACAATAAAACATTATTGGGGCGAGGAAACATGCTCTTTCTTATTCATTTAGAAAAAGAAAAAGTGCATCCACACCGGTTGTAAACTTGATTAAAACTTGGGAATTAGATTGGCATCCGAAATCCGTCATGTATCAAATCCAGGCGCTGATTAAGTTGGCAAGGTGTCATTTGATAATGTCACTTTCAAGCAGTGTGTGAGGTGTATGTCCTATATTCTCGGCACATCTGTCGCATGTGGGCTAGAGTTTGACCACCAAATTATTGCAAGTTTTGCCCACTGAACATGTACGTACAGTTGCTCTTTTTGGGTTAATTGTCCACTTCAGACCACTGAGCAGATGCTTGGCTAGAACAGTTAGATACCATTGCTTTTCAGGTCCACAAAATCGATGAGCTAATCACCATGCACAGGCACCACATGTAAATTGGACATATTCCGATGTACACTTCACAGAACTCAATGAAGCATGCTACCATGGTAGAATTCCTCAATAATAAATATTAGTAAATGAAAATGTGAAAACCCTTCTTCCTGAAGTAAAATTTCTAGAAAAAAAAAATAATAATAAGGGAAGGTGCAATGACAAACATACCACTGGATAAGTGAGTTGGGTAGTGGAAGTGAGTTTTTTCCCTGAATC
Source organism: Magnolia sinica (assembly GCF_029962835.1). Taxonomy (NCBI): domain Eukaryota; kingdom Viridiplantae; phylum Streptophyta; class Magnoliopsida; order Magnoliales; family Magnoliaceae; genus Magnolia; species Magnolia sinica. The sequence continues at coordinate 103,582,334 of NC_080574.1, read as the reverse complement.
AATATATACGAAAGGGCTAAGGCATTCAAATGAACCTGGTTTCTAGTGACCCCTTAATTTGAGAGTAGTGAATGTTACAGAAAATGACAAACCATCAGTAAAAGTAGCTTCCACAGAATTCCGTTCACCATGTTACCTGCACCAGGCCTAAGTGCAACCTTTGCAAGCCTTACGTTCTGGAGTTGAAGAGAAGATACCATCAATTACATGGCCATCATCTTCTTTGGACTGAAAATATATTAATTGTGACCATGAAGGGGCGCATCAAGAAACCACTTTTGGGTCCACATAAACCAAACACAAAAAACATGACATGAAAAACAATTCATAAGTCTAACCCACATGAGTAATGCCAGGCACTGAATAAGCTTCAAGTTGTGAGGAGCACTTGTTGGGCTACTGATACGGACACTTACATTGTAACTTGCAAGCCATATCATATGCACTAGATAAGTATTTGTTCTAGGTACACTAAAAAATGTGGTGCCAGAAGTATTCATCAAAGAGAATGTTCAAAGGATGCTAATACTGTTACTTTCAAGTACCTACTTTTTTCTCATGTGCAAGGGACACAGTTTCATGGCTGTATTTCCAACCAGCACAAGCTGAAGCCTTTCAATAGAGGTGGAGATGCACATGCTAGTATATAGAGAGCTGATGGAGCATATGCATACAATTGGGATCAAGGTATTCAAAAACTGTACTGGAATGGTCATAAAGGCCATTACATAACGGTAACAGTGGGAAGAGTTATGCGTTACAAGGCTGTAATGCCCGTTCTAGGGGGAAAAAATAGCCTGCAACAGCGCGTCCAATGGGAAGGATATTAACAGAGAGGAGAAGACGCACAATTAATATTGCTTCAAGGGAACAAGTCCAATGGGAATTTACATATCCACAATGACCAGATAATGAAGCATTTTATCAAATACAAAATGGACTATGCCACCCCATGTAGCATATAACATGGAAGTTAACCTAAGTTTTAAGGCACCCACCATTAAGTAATAAAAACCATCCATCAGATGGACCCACATCATATATCCATATTTCCTCCACATTGGGACCCAATAGATTAAAAAGAAGAGACATCAAAATCCTTAAGATCCATAAAATTCTAAAATACCCAAATCCCTAATTTTTAATATCAGAAAATCCCCGAATCGGGGTCCACATTCAAATCTGTAAGCCCAAAAATCCCCAAATCTCTAAATGGGGGTCCACATCGAATCGGGAATCCACAAATTACTAAATCCCCTAAATTCATAAATCAACATGGAGATTGAGAGAGATTGAGAGAGATAGATACCTCTTTGGATCTTGAGGAGGGCGTGCGTAGGTAGGGAGGCATCGTCTCGGCTCCCTCCATTCTTTGGATCAAACACCCGGAGAGAGATGGAAACGGAGATGCACAACTCATCGGCATGCTCGCAAGGTGGGTGACGGCCGCGAGGATGGCGCTGCCAGTGCTGCTGCTCCTCAATCACCTCCTGAAGCCGGTCCTCTGCCTCTCGAATCTGGTGCTCCACTACGCCGTCGGTGCTATCTTGCACATGGGGTGGTGAGGGGGGGTCGGAAGTGGAGGGGATGTGGCCCCGGTGGAAAAAGGGAAGGAGGGTTTGGAAAGATTGGGCATATCGGACAGAGAGAGCAGACAATGCTTTTCGCATCTGCAGATGGAGGAAAAAATGGGGCCAGAAAAATGGGAGAAATGAAGGAAAAAGGGCAGAGGGCATGGGTGAGAGAGAGAGAGAGGGGGGGCAGAGGGATTGGGCGCCCAATTTTGGGCGAGACCATGCCCAATTTTGGGCGAGACCATGGACAGTGCTGTGGGCACTACAATGATGTATGTGTTTCATCCATTCCGTTCATCCATTTTTAAAGATCATTTCAGAGCTTTATGGCAAAAATTAGAGGGATATAAATCTCAGGTGGTCCACACCAGATGAGAACAATAGTGATTGGATATCCACCATTAAAATCCTCCTAAGGCCCACTGTACTGTTTATTTGACATCCAATCTGTTGATTTGGTCATACAGGACCAGATGAAGGGAAAAAACAAAAATCAGCTTGATCCAAAACTTTTATGGCTACCAAAATGTTTTTAATGGTCGACGCTCATTCAACACAGTTTCGTGTAATGTGGTCCACTTGAGATTTGGATATATCTCATTTTTGGTATCATATTGTAAAATTATCTGTAAAAATATATGGATGACATGGATGAAACACATACATCATGGTGGGGGCCACAGAGCATCGACCACCAGCCATTGGCTAGTGTCAGGGGGAGTAGCCAACCCATTCCCAAGCTTACCGAATCAATCCTGTGGGGCCCACCATGATTTATTCATTTTATCCACTCCATCCATCCATTTTAACATATAATTTTATTACATGAGCTCAAAAATGAAGCCTATAAAAATCTGAAGTGGGCCCACCATAATTTTCTTTTTCAAAATATCAATTTTTTAATCTCACTTTTGTTATATAACTTTTCAATTTTTCTTGTCAACATGCAAAAACTAGTTTTCGTTTTAAAAAAAATATATTTTTTTACAATTTGTCAATTTTTTCACAATTTTGATCAATTTTTTCACAATTTGTAAAGGTAACAAGTAACTCACTTAAATGTAGTGGAGAAAGGTTTCCTTAAAACATTTATAATCATATATTAGGCCTGCCTAACTTTGATTCACATATCTAACCCACTCATTATGTGTGTCCCACTTGGATGAGGGGTCAGATCAAGTTTCAACCGCTTTCAAAACTCATGTGGGCCCCACCAAGTGCTTTTATATTTTTTAGGATGTCTTCACATAGTTTTAAATGGTATGGCCCACTTGAGTTTCATTTACCGATGATTTTTGAGATATCTCATAACCTAAAGGGGACACATCAAATCGACGGTGCTGATGTTTGACACACATCATGATGGGGCCCACAAAACTTACTAACATCAATTCTTAGGTTCTCACGAGGTCAGTAAGTTGGGTCACAATTTTAACCAGAATATTTGGCCCATTTTACATGTCTGGTCCATTCACTCTATTTTACTAATCAATACTCTCAATTTGACTAGTTACTCACCTCAATCAGGCTACATATGAGAAAGATATTGGGCATACAAGATTGATCAACAATTGTAGTGAAATTTGATTTAAACATCTGAAGTTATTTACTCTTCAATTTGAACTGATTATATTGTTTAAAAACAATTAAAGGTTCAATTAGTGGATGTGCCTGATAATTTAGTAATTTTATTTTTCACAAATAAATTTAATATTTTTTTTTTCAAAATGTATATTTTTTTCTCTTTTAACTAAATATCATTTTTATTATAAAATATTTCAAAAATATTTAAAATACAAATTTTGAATTTTTATTTTCAAAATCTCAAAAAATTTCTCATATTTTTAATTCTTTCTCAAAAATTTCAAAATGCCATTTTTTTTCTTCAAAAGCATTATTTTGTTCTCAAAATTTTTCTTAAACATAGTTAAAATTTCTAAACTTTTCAAAATTCTTTTTCATGTGATATTACAAATCATTTAAATATTACCTTTTAATTTATATATATATCTATATATATATATATATATATATATATATATATATATATATATATATATACACACATTTAAGTCATAATAAGCATAACTACAAGATTACCCAATTCATTACCCGGTCCAAAAATGGGTTGGAGAAACATAGGGGCAGCAAGGATATACAACACATCATCCTAAATGTGGGTCACACCACATAATATAATGGAGGGGTTTCCTTAGAACATTCATAATCATATATTGGGTCTGCCTAAATGTGATTCACATATCCAACCCAATCATTACGTGTGTCCCACTTGGATGAGGGGTCAGACCAATTTTCAACTGCATCCATGTCTGTATTAACTTATAAACAAGTTGGATCTCAAATAAACATCACGGCGGGCCCTAAGAAGGCTTCAATAGTGGGTGTCACTATCCCACTCTTTTTTATGGTGGGTCCACTTGAACTTTGGATCTGCCCCATCAATCAGATGCACCATTTCATGGTGGGCCACGACCTTAAAAATAATCATTTATTGGGCCCACCTAGATGTGGTTCATAGATCCAGCCCATTCATTATGTGTGTCCCACTTGGATGAAACACATACAACATGGTGGGACCCGTAGAGCACCGACCAACATCCACCAAGTTTTGTGGGCCTCACTATGATGTATTTGTTATATCCACACCACCCATCCATTTTGAGATATCATTTTATGTCATGAGCCAAAGAATGAGGCAGATAAAAATCTGTAGTGGACCCCACCACAGAAATCTTAGGTGTACCACACCACATGAAATCATTAGTAATTGGATATCCATCATTAAAATCTTCCTAAGGCTTACTGTACTGTTTATTTGACATCCAATATGTTGATTAGGTCATACAGGGCCAGATAAAGGGAAAAAATAAAAATCAGCTTAATCTAAAACTTTTAAGGCCCGAAAATGGTATGACATCCAATATTGTACTGTTTATATTTTTTTAGATGTCTTCACATAGTTTTAGATGGTAATCAACACCTGAGTTTCGTATACGGATGATTTTTGAGATATCTCATAAGCTAAAGGGGAGACATCAAATGCTCGGAGTTGATGTTCGACACACATAATGATGGGCCCATTTTACATGTCTGGTCCATTCACTCTATTTTACTGATCATTACCCTCAATTTGACTAGTTACTCGCCTTTTTCATACTACATATGAGAAATATATTGGGCAAACAAGATTGATCAACAATTTGAGTGAATTTTGATTTTAACATCTGAAGTTATTTACTCTTCATGTCCGGACTGATCAGATTGTCCAAAAATAGTTAAAGGTTGTTCATAATATCAAAAATATATAAATGAATAGAAAACACAAACATCAGCTTGATCCAAACTTCTATGGCCTCCAAGAAATTTTAAATGGTAGAGGTTCAATCACACAATTTCTTGTGGTAGTGGTCCACTTGAGCTTTGGATATGCTTTCTTTTTGTTCTTTAGACCTCAAATTATTTGTTAACATGGATGAATGGAGTGGATAAAATAAATAAATAACGGTGAACTCCATAGAGTTTAATCTGATAAAGGTGATGAGTAACTCACTTAAATGTAGTGGAGAAAGGTTTCCTTAAAACATTCATAATCATATATTGGGCCTGCCTAAATGTGATTCACATATCCAACCCACTCATTATGTGTGTCCCACTTGGATGAGGGGTTAGACCAAGTTTCAACCGCATCCAAAACTCTTTTAACTAAATAAATTTAACATTTTTTTACAAAATTTAGTTTTCTTTTTAAAAAATATTTTTTTTTTACAATTTATCAATTTTTTCACAATTTTGTTTAATTTTTAAAATTTTCTTTTTCAAAATATCATTTTTTAATCTCACTTTTGTTATATAACTTTTTAATTTTTCTTGTCAAAATACAAAATCTAATTTTCTTTTTTAAAATATATATTTTTTTACAATTTGTCAATTTTTCACAATTTTGTTTAATTTCTTAAATTTTCTTTTTCAAAATATCATTTTTTTAATCTCACTTTTGTTATATAACTTTTCAATTTTTGTTGTCAAAATACAAAATCTAGTTTTCTTTTTTAAAAAATATATATTTTTACATTTTATCAAATTTTTCACAATTTTGTTTAATTTTTAAAATTTTTGTTTTCAAAATATCATATTTTTATCGATTTTTTTTAAATTATCAACATTATTCAAAGTTCTTATTTTTTTTTTTTTTCAAAATATAGATTTTTATATAATTAATTTTTCTATTTTAAATTTAAAATTTTCTTAAACATTGTTAATTAATTTTCTAATTATTATTTTTCAAAATTCATAATTTTGAACTTTTTCATTTTTGACCTGAGCATTAGGGACGGTCTTTGACAGGGTTATAAGACGGTTTAGGACCGTCTGTAATAGAGATGGTCTTTAGCGGTCTCTAATAGAGACGGTCCTTGACGGTCTCTAATAGAGACGGTCCTTGACGGTCTTAGATTGGAAGTAAAAGATGGCCAATGACCGTCTCTAATGCAAACGGCCAATGACTGTCTCAGATGAGTGGATATAAGACGGTCAAGGACCGTCTCTAATGCGGACGACCAATGACCGTCTCAGATGACCCATATAAGATGGTCAATGACTGTCGTAAATGATTTGTGGACGTTCAAATTTTTAAGACAATATTAAGGACGGTCAGGGGCCGTCTAAAATTTTAGAGACGGTTTACGGCCGTCTCTAAAGCGTCTTTAAACCAAGAAATTTTAGAGACGGTCCAGAACCGTCTCTAAATCCATTCTTTTTTTCCATTTTTCACATAGTGCCACTATTGTTATGGATAAGTCACCACTATTTCATATAAAATACAAGACTCACTATGCAAAACTTGGATTCAAAACGGTAAGTTGACGTTTGGACTTGGCATCGCTCTATGGGCCCCACCATGATAGATTTGTTTCATCCACGCCGTCCATCCATTTCACAACATCATTTTGTATAAGATCCCCAAAAACTAGATTGAAATAAATCTTGGGTGGACCACACAATTAAAAAATATTATTGGTTGGACGTACGTGGGTCCACTAGAGCTTTGGATTTAAATCTTGGGTGGACCACACAATCTTTGGATTTAACTTGTTCTTTGGATATTGCCTTAAAATGATCTCTCCAAATGGATGGAAGGTGTGGATACAAAACGTACATCATGGTGGGGCCTACGGAGTTTGCTGACGTCACTTCAGTAGCTAGTCTCCGGACGCGGATTTCCTGCGAAAGCCTTTCGCAGGAACTTCCTGCGGAAGAATGCTGGGTGGGGCCCACCGAGATATTTTGGAGAAATACACTCCGTTTATCCATTTTAGGAGATCATTTTAGGACACGTGACCAAAAATTAGGTGGATCCAAAACTCAAGTGAGCCACAAGAGAGGAAACAATGTGGATTCGGTGAGCATCGTTGAAACATTCTTATGGACATGAAAGTTTTGTATCGGGATATTTTTTTCGGTTCTTTCACTTTATCCTATTGAGAGTGACCTTATAAACGGTTTGGATGGCACATAGACATCAGAATGGAGCCCAGGAAGGTTTTAACGGTACAAATTTCTTTCCCCAATTTTCCCTCTTATGTGACTCAATTGAGTTGTGGATCCAATCATTTTTTATCAGACGTCCTACAGTGAGCTATAAAAATGTATGGACGAGGTGGTTTGATCAAAAACATTGCAGTGGGCCCCACCCAGCATCCTTGAGCAAGAACTTGCTGCGAAAGGCTTTCGCAAGAAATCCAAGTCCCTAGTCTCCTTAGCACCAGCCCCTTGGCTGGTGGTCGGTGCACTGTGGGTCCCACCATAATGTATGTATTTCATCCATTACGTTCATCCATTTTAAAATATCATTTTAGGAATTTATTCCAAAAATGAGAGGTATATAAATCTCAGGTGGACCACACCACATGAAAACAATAGTGATTGGATATCCATCATTAAAATCCTCCTAAGGCCCACTGTACTGTTTATTTGACATCCAATCTATTTATTAGGTCATATAGGCCTAGATGAAGGGGAAAAACAAAAATCATCTGGATCCAAAACTTTTATGGCCCCCGAAACGTTTTTAATGGTTGACGCTCATTAAACACTGTTTCCTGTAATATGGTCCATTTCAGATTGGGATATACCTCATTTTTGGTCTCATGCCCTAAGATGATCTTTAAAAATAGATGGACGGCATGGATGAAACACATACATCATGATGGGGCCCACAGAGCACCGACCACCAGCCATTGGCGGGTGCCAAGGGGAGTAGCCAATCTGTTCCCCTTATTTGTAGCGTGGTCCATTTAATCTTTGGATATGATTCATTTTTTTGGATAATTCTCTAAAATGATCTTGAAAAATGGATGAACGATGTGGATGGATTCCAAATTTTCAGTAAATCCAAAACTCAAGTGGACCGTGCCACATAGAACAGTGTGGAATAATGATTTCCACGTTGATACCTTCCTTGGGCCCACAGTAATGTTTATTTGCCATCCAACCTGTTCATAATATCAAAAATATATGAATGAAGATAAAACACAAACATCAGCTTGATCCAAAACTTCTATGGCCTCCAAGAATTTTTCAATGGTAGAGGTTCAATCACATTATTTCCTGTGGCTTGGTCCACTTGAGCTTTGGATATGCTTCCTTTTTGTTCTTTAAACCACAAATTATCTGTTAACATGGATGAACGGAGTGGATAAAATAAATAAATAATGGTGGACCCCACAGAGTTTACTCTGGTAAGAGTAATGAGTAACCTAAATATAGTAGAGAGGGGTTTCCTTGAAACATTCATAATCATATATTGGGCCTGCCTAAATGTGACATATCCAACCCACTCATTATGTGTGTCCCACTTGGATGAGGGGTCAGACCAAGTTTCAGCCACATCTAAAACTCATGTGGGCCCCACCAAGTGCTTTTATATTTTTTAGGATGTCTTCACATGGTTTTAGATGGTATGGCCCACCTGAGTTTTGTATACGGATGATTTTTGAGATATCTCATAACCTAAAGGGGACACATCAAATGCATGGTGTTGATGTTCGACACACATCATGATGGGGCCCACAAAACTTACTAACATCAATTTTTAGGTTCTCACAATGTTACTAAGTTGGGTCATAATTTTGACCAGAATATTTGGCCCATTTTACATGTCTGGTCCATTCACTCTACTTTACTGATCAATACCCACAATTTGACTAGTTACTCGCCTCGATCAAGCTACATATGAAGAAGATATTGGGCATACAAGATTGATCAACAATTTGAGTGAAATTTGATTTTAACGTTTAAAGGTTCAATTAGTGGATGTACCTAATAATTTATTAACAAATATTTTTTATTTCACAAATAAATTTCAATTTCTATTTAAAAATAACATTTTTTTTTCAAAATGTATATTTTTTTACTCTTAATTTTTCTTTGAAAACTTTTAACAAAATATCATTTTTATTAAAAAATATTTCAAAAAATTTAAAATATAAATTCTGAATTTTTATTTTCAAAATCTCAAAAAATTTCCCAAATTTTAATTTTTTTTCCCAAAAATTCCAAAATGCCGATTTTTTCTTTAAAAGCATCATTAAGTTTTATATATATATATATATATATATATATATATAATATATATATATATATATATATATATATATATATATATATATATATATATATATATATATATATATATTTAAATCTCATTGTTTTTATAAAATATTATGGTGGGGCCCACATTGTGAAAATTTTCACATTTTAAAATTTTTTTATTTTCTTTTTGAGGATATTATTTTTTTCTCAAATTCAAATGCTTTTTTTTTTTCAAATTTACCAACTTTATTCAAAACTTTTTTCCCACAAAATAGATTTTTATTAAATCACTATTTTTATTTTTTCAAAATCTAATTTTTTCTCAAACATTGGTAAATTTTTTAAACTTCTCAATATTCTTTTTCATGTGATATTACAAATCATTTAAATATTAATTTTAAATTAAAAAATAAAAAAGAAAATTTCACTCATTTGATATAAAAACAAAATAAATTTTCTTTTTACATTCAATCAATTGCTAAAAAATAATCTTAGATACAAATATGTTCAATTAAACCACTAAAATTCTATTTAAAAACAATTATTAGACTACAAAAAAACTTGATTTTCCACCATATTCCTATAAAAATGAAAAAAAATTAATGTTAAGGTAATAGTCCTTTTACGACGGACATGATCCGTCGCAAAAGTCATTTTACGACGGACCATGATCCGTCGCAAAAGCAACTGAAAGCGCACCATTTGGTGTTTTGGGCGGGAATTTACTAGTGATACAAAATCAAATTTTGCGACAGATTTTGTCCGTCGCCTACTAACGACGAACCAAAATCCGTCGTAAATACGTCGTAAATCAGATTTGAGCGACGAATTTTGGTCCGTCGCTGAATTTAGCGGTTCAGATGATTTTCAACAAACACGGGCTTAGCGATGAACTTTTTCCATTAGCGACAGATTAAATCCGTTGTTAAACCAAGAGATTTTGCCCGTCGCAAAAATACGTCGCAAATTGCCGATTTTGGTGTAGTGATAGGTTTGTATGTCAAGCCAGCGTGGTATGTATATATGTGTCTTTCATTAAATCCCTTCATCAGAAAGATACAAAAATCTGCCTCGTCCAAACCTCATGTAAGCCACACGGATGTAAGAAAGAAAAATCTGCATCATCAAATCTCATATGGGCCACAAAAAGTGAATTTAAAAGTTTTAATTGTAATTTTTTATTGTTCCCATTGGTGAGACCCATATGAGTATATATATTTTTTAATTGGCTAATCTTATGCACGTATGTTGAACATAGGTTTATGATTTGATTATTAGAGTGGATTTCACGTATCCAACATGGTTGGATCCCTATCAGCTTCTTCTTTGATGGTGGTTACAGCGACTTTTTACGTGAATAATTTTATACCATTTTAATAACCTATTCCAACTTCAAAAGTCTTTATAAAAATTATAGGGCACACGACAGATAGACAATTAGGGCTCGTTTGTATACCACCAAATAAGTTACTTTTTCTACTTAATAGCAGGAGATAAGTGACTTATTTCAGATAAGTACGTTTGGTTTATGATTAGTTATAAGTAATTTTTTACTTAAAAGTACATAATCACTTTGGTTAATTTTATTTCTTAGCTTTTTTTACTTTTCATAGGCTGCTAAAGAGAGGCATCAAGAGAGATGGAGAGGAGAAGATAATAAGTATATGTTGTTTGCCAAACAAACTTATCTACTTAATAAGTAGAAATTAAGATAAATACTACCTATGGAAAAAGTAGCTTATCTTAAGCAGCCTAAAATCCAAACACCCCCTTAATGATAGTTCATCACCATATTTGAAGTGGTGGTATCTTGTCCATGGTAGATGTCTTAATCATCTAAAAAATTACCCCAAACAGTCCAATTTTCATATAGCCCTAACTAATAGCATAGTGTTTCTTATATGGGAAAAGATATAATCCAAACTAAATAATAAAAGATAATCTAAAATATTGGGTCCACTCTTAAGTAGGGGTACAACTTGGGCAGGTTGGGTCGGATCGACAGTCAATTCAAGCCAAACTCAACCTCAATAGTACTGTCACGCCCCAGACTCGGTAATCGGACTCTCAAGGAACCCGATGGCTGGTTCTGGCCGCAACAGCCTCCATAGTACCCCATTCTCGGCTCCTGAGACAGGTTCCGATCCTGGGATCCTACAAGGAGGATTTTCATAACAGCATAATCATTTTCAATACGAGCATAACCAAGATCACAACAAGTGCATCTGAGAATAACAAAGGCACACACCGCAAAATCCACTAAGAATTTGAACTTTTACAAGTTTACATCGGGTTCAAAAGAACATACATAAGGTAATAAGGAAAGAGAGAGAAATCAGCAACACTGGAGTCCTCAAATGCTCAGATCTACTCCACGATCTGCTGCTACAACATCTGCCTAGAGTCTCCTGCACGCATCAATCGTGCATAAGCTTATAGAAGCTTAGAGGGTGGTGTAATTGTGTGACAATGGTGCACAGAAGAATAGTATGTGATGCAAGAAGGGAAACATACTCAATGAGAATATCACTAGCATTACCAAGGCTTATCATGAATATGATACGATGAGTACTGGACGCCATACAAAGGCAATGCATGAAGGGACTTACACAGCCAATGCTAATGCGATGCAAGTAATGCCAGTGCCCATATCCAAACCATATGTCGAGTACATTTCCAATCCTAAGGAAATCACCAGGGTCCATTACACTACTGAATGACTGCCGCTCTATAGACCCCGCACAGTCAAATGAGCGTAAGAGACCTCACTACCCGCCTATGGACAACCAATCACCAACAAGGCCTGAAGGTAGCGGACCCATTTACGAGCTGGTCAAACTCAGCCTAATAATGCCTCCTCACACCAGGCAGGTAAGGCCACACCCCTATCCAACCAACAACACGACAGTGAGAGTTGCAGCCTAACGGTATAAGGCCCTCGTGAGCTCATGTATTCCACCTGGTCACGGCGTTGGAGCAGATCTTTGGTACCATAGAAGTTTTTGAAAATTTCACCAATGGGCATCCTATGCACCCGGTATGCTCAACTAATATTTCTGGTGTCCACACATACGGCCATCCACGAATACCCATGTGGAGGCAAGGCCCTGATGAAGTAAGGGCGGATATCCACAAGCTATGCAATGCCAGATGCATGAATCACACAATCACCCATGCATCATTCCCAAGCATCCATCTCTCGGGAGGATACCAACATGTCCTACACGATGGCACAACCATGGCTAATCATACCTCAACCAAGCATGCATATGATGCGTATGGGAGTGGGCCATGAAGATAAATAAGGGTGCCAATGAGGTGAAGATGAACTCTCTAACTAACCATGAAGGGTCTAGGTACTTAACCAATTCCTCATAAGGAATACAACCTCTAGTGGGGGCTCATATACCCGGGGTAGCCCACGAGACTAAGGAAAATAATGGTATGGGCCTAAATAGATGAAACGGGCCTAGCAAGGGTCTATGGTGGGCCTTTAACCACCCATAGAAGCCCATGGGCCTACCTTAGGGCCACCAATGTGGACATCCAACACAATTGGTCCCCAAGAAGTAACCCATCTCTAATTGATCATGGATCAAGGCCCAAGGCTCACGCAACATCAGAAATAAGAAACGATCAGCCATAATCATACCACAAACACTCATGTTGGGCTTCAGAAAGGCGACCCAAGGCCTATCCAAAACATGGGTCCAAGGGAAACACACATAACCCAACTCATATATACCACTATGGGCCCATAGGGGAAAGGTTTGGGCCCAACATAAAGTCCACTAATCCCATATATTGTGGTGGCCTAGTAGGCAGCCCATTGCTCAAACCACATGGGCAAATGTCATGCTCTTGTCAAGTAAGTTGGACCTACAACCCAGCCCAAGTATTAAAGTTGATTTTGTGGGCAACAAAGGTCCCATCTACCTATGTAATCCAGCCCACTAACCCAACACAATAGTATGGTAAAAATGGCCCAAGAGTTCAATGGGCCTATCTGGAAAGTTCCAGCCTAATTAGGCCTAAGGAGTTCAACAACTAGCTACATTCATGGACCCAATTAAATTCAACTGTGGTGGGCCTCAAAAGTTCATTTATTAAGCCCAATATTTAAGGGACCAAAGGCATAGATTATTTCCTCTAGGATCTTCACAATGTGGTGGGCCCCACTCCTCAAAATTTCAGCCCAAATGCCAAGCATAATTATAACAAGTTGCTGGATTTTTAACCCAACAGGTTTATGGGTGTATTGGAGTCCAGTAATTGTTTCATTTGATTAGGACATCAGCCCAAGTGGTCCAACTATCAAGTCAGAGGGCCCCACCACATAGGGTTACATCATATGACACAAGGGAGTAAGTGGGCCACTCTGCTAAACCAAAGTCCATCAGGTAGCCCACATGGGGCATCCCATATGGGCCTGGGCGGTCCAAGGCCTGGACGGCCTAGCTATACATACATCAAGGTGACTCTACGAACACTAAAGTGGGTCCCACAGGGGACTTACATGTAAGGTAGACCCTCCCGACATAGGCCACCCATGGATGGGACGGCTGGGATATACAACACATCAAGGTGGGCCCACGAAGCAAGCTGGACGCCCCTGCCTGGGCATCCCTTCCTAGTAGACCACTTCTAGCCGTACCACGGGCAACTCAAATAGCTTTTAGGTCTGAAATTTTACAAAGCGATACTTGCATAAGTGACCCACACTCCCAAAAAATTTTAAGATTTTTAGACACTTAGAAATATTTTAATTTATTTAAATGAAACAGACTGTCCAGAAAATCGGACTGACCTGGACGTCCCAACGTGGTGGGCCAGTCCGGCCCTCGCCACGGTGTGCACAGGGGTCCATTGGCCCTGAAATTTGGTAAGTGGATCCTAAAATGGGTGGACCATAGCTTCACAAAATTTTATAATTTTTAGACATATATAATTATTTTAAGTTATTTAAAGAAATCAATCTGTCCTAAAAATTGGACTGATCTCGACACCATATTGTAATGGGCCGGTCCAGCCACCGCCATGGTGTGTACAGGTGTCCATTGGCCCCAAAATTTTTTAGGTGGCTCCTACCATGATTGGGATACCTCTTGTAAATTTTCATAATTTTTAGACACCTAAAAGTATTTTAATACATTTCGGAATTCCAACCTGTCTAGGGTAAATTGTTGCTGGAATTGTATGTCCCTATGTTTGGGACCACATGGGGTGTGCCTGGACCCACCCAAACCCTTGGAAAATTGGGGGAAAAGGTGGCCCTACATATGGAAAGTAAGTGGGGTCCACTGGAGTGGCCCACTTCTTCCAAAAAGTCAGGTGAATATAGTGTTTTCCTCCACAATGTATTGCTGAACTGTCCAGAAATTTCTGGGCAGTTAGCCATCTTTGGCCCAACCCATGGGCCTCAATCATGGGAGGTAGAGTGTGGGCCCCATACTACATCAAAGTAGGGTCCACACACTACAAAACCCCTAAAGAAATTTGGGATTAAAAGGCCTACAAATAGGTCTAAACAGTAACTCAAAATACATGCTCCAACTGGGCCTGAAATCTGGACAGCAACATAGGCTGTCCATATTTCAGCCCATGCAAATAAATCAAGGGGATCTATAGCCCTATTTCCTCATGTAGGGTCCACCTTGATAGGTTCATAAATTTTTAGACCCATCAGAGCTCTTAAGCCTCTATAAAAATCCATTTTAGAGGCCATCCAGACCATGCATACATGATTGGGCCTGGACGTCCAATCAAGGTGGGCTTGGACGTCCCATCTTGCTGGGGGCTTGGACGTCCCATCTTGCTGGGGGCTTGGAATGTTGCTGACCTACTTTGGTGGGCCACATATCATCAGAAAATATACAGAAGTAAACAAAGGAAAGGAGGGAGAGAAGGAGCAAGATCGGCCATAGGTGGGAGGTCCCGCCACTAATGGGCCACCCACACAAATCTACACCATCACTATATCATGCACTTACATGCAAGTCAAGATACATCAAAATAAGTTACTGGATACTAGGGATCCCTTCCCTACATGTATGCAAAGGCCTAAGTGGCCCATGTGATGCAAAGATTAAGAGGAAATCATCATAGTGGGTCCATGGAAAATGGCCCACCATGGAATGGATTGTGAAGGATCTAGGCCCTTGGCCTTCATCCTAGGAACCATATAGGGTCTCCACCATGGATTGGTGGGCCCTACATGCTCCCATGCATGTAGAAAAAGGAAGGGAAGAAAGGAAAGAAGAACAAAGAGAGATGAAGCCATGAAGAGCACCCACTTTAATGGATCTCACTCCAAAGTTACATCAATCTAATCTTCATGCTCCAAGGGACATGTTTCAATGGGTGAGATGAATTGTTGAAGGTTAGATGAGAGGGGATTTGAGGGAGAAGGGGCTGGAGAAGAGAGGAAGATGGAAGGGAAGTTGCTAGGGAAGAAGAGAAGAGAGGGAGAGAAATGAGAGGGAAAGAGAGAGAGAGGGACTTTTAAGACTTGTAATGATGAGCTCTCTCTCTCTCTCCTAGGCAATGATGGTGGCTTATGGTGATATTAACAAGGCTCAGGGTAATAGCCTTTCTAGAAATCTCAACCTAGAGTAAAATGATGGCATGGGAAAATGTGCAACCCATGGTGGGGTCCACTAATCATGCAATCAATGGTCCATATAGATCAATGATCATAACTTGAGATGTACATATCGGATTAATGCACGGGATATGGCATCGGAATCACGGCGATGAGGCGGACGCAATGGCATAGGTCTTGGGTCAACCCGAGTCAGGTTTACATGACCGAACTCGAAAGTAACGGCAAACACTATCCAAAGGCCGCCGGTCGTCGAAATTCAATTGGTAGGACCACGAGACCATGATGAACAAGATGCATACTCACACACACACATGCACACATGAGAACTAGGGTCAGGTCTCACAATCCTCCCCACCAACAAAGAAATTTTGTCCCTAAAATTGACAAAACAAGGACAACAAAATGCATAAACATCGTCGTACATATATACCTCAATCATCAAACACAAGAGATGGCAATGCAAGAATTACAAGCAATCAATCATCAAACAGATGGGGATAACGCTCTCTAATCTCGGCCTCGCATTCCCAAGACACCTCGGCCTCTGAATGATAACCCCATTGTACTTTTACCAAGGGAATGACCTTGGTCCTGAGGACCTGCTCCATCTGATCAAGAATACGAATCGGTTGCTCAATGTAGGAAGCATCCTCACAGACCTCAAACAGCTGCCAATCAATCACGCTCGGTAATCTCAAAAGGTCCAATAAATCTTGGGGCAAGCTTGCCCTTCACATCAAAGCGAACCACGCCCTTCATAGGTGAGACCTTGAGATATTCCAATGAATCTCGGGGCGAGCTTGCCCTTCACACCAAAGCGAACCATGCCTTTCATAGGCGAGACCTTGATATACACCGTGTCCCTGACTACAAACTCAAGGGGTCGACGCCGACGATCAGCAGAACTCTTCTAACGGCTCTGAGCTGTGCGCATCCTCTACCTGATAACATTAATAACCTCTAACGTCTGCTACACAAGCTCGGGACCTAAGAGACGACGCTCTCCAACCTCGGTCCAACAACTAGGAGATCTACACAGTCTGCCATAAAGTACCTCAAAAGGAGTCATGACAATAGTCACCTGATAGTTGTTGTTGTACGCGAACTCAACGAGGCGCATATGCTCATCCCAACTCCCCGTAAAGTTGATCACACAAGCCCTGAGCATATCCTCAAGGATCTGGTTAACCCTTTCGGTCTGCCCATCCATCTGCGGATGATAAGCAGTACTGAGACACAAAGTGACCCCCATCACATGCTGGAAACTCCTCTAAAACTGAGAGTAAATATGGAATCTCAGTATGAAACGATCGAAACTAGGACGCCGTGCAGTCTTACTATCTCCCCAATGAATATCCTCGCCAACCGGTCCATAGACCAGGAAGCACGCACTCGAATGAAATGAGCCGACTTCGTTAGATGATCAACAATAACCAAGATGGTATCATGATCGCGCTGAGTCCTCGGCAAACCTGCGATGAAGTCCATCGATACATGCTCCCACTTCCACTCTGGAAAGCTCAATGGCTGCAAGGGACCAAGGGGTCTCTGATGATCAGCCTTAACATGCTGGCATGTGTCACACTCGGCCACAAAATTTGCAATCTAGTGCTTCATCCCCTGCTAGAAGTACCTCCTCATATAACGATACATCTTCGTGGAGCCTGGGTGGATAGTAAGTCTCGATCGGTATGCCTCGGTCATCAGATCCCGACGCAACTCTGGAACGTCCGGGACACACAATCGGCCTCTGAAGCGTAATCCACCATTGGAACCAATCTGCCAGTCTGACTGTTCCATGGATGTGGCCTCTACTCTGTACTCCTGAAGTGACTCATCCGTCTGCTGAGCCTCGATCACCCTGGCCACTAAGGAGGGTTGAATCGACAAGCTCGAAAGCTAAACAATGGAAGACTGCAGACCGAACTCAAAGTCAAACTCTGATACATCCTCGAGCATCTGCCACTCACGCACCATCATCTGTGCCACCAGGCCTTGTGGCTGGCGGCTGAGCGCGTTTGCCACCAAGTTTGCCTTGCCCGGGTGGTACTGAAGGTCGAAATCATAATCTTTCAGCAACTCCATCCATCGCCTCTGTCGCAGGTTCAACTCGGACTACGAAAATAGATACTTCAAGCTCTTATGATCCGAGAAGAGCTCGAATCTAACCCCATATAGATAATGCCTCCACACCTTCAGTGCGAAGACGACTGCTGCAAGCTCCAAATCATGAGTGAGGTAGTTCAGCTTATGGACCTTGAGTTGGTGCAAAGCATATGCCACTGGCTTCCCATGCTACATCAGTACAACACCCAAGCCAACTCTGGAGGCATCAGTAAAAACAACAAAACCCTCACTCCCATAAGGAAGTGTGAGAACAGGAGTGGACGTGAGGCGGTCCTTCAACTCCGTAAATGCCTTCTCACAAGCGTCACTCCAGACGAACTCGACGCCCTTCCGTGTCAACCGGATCAACAGTGCTGCAATACAGGAGAAACCCTCGATAAACCATCGGTAATATCCTTCTAGACCAAGGACGCTGCGAATCTCGGACGCATTCGCGGGCTGGCCCCACTAACTCACTGCATCAACCTTCGAGGGTTCCACAGTGACACCCTCCCTCGTCACCATGTGACCGAGGAACTTCATCTCCTCTTGTCAAAACTCACACTTCTCCAGCTTCGCATACAGCTGATGGGCACGGAGGGTCTCAAGCACAATCCGCAAGTGCTCAGCATGGTCCTCTCGGGTCCTCGAATATACAAGAATATCATCAATGAATACCACTACGAACTGATCGAGGAATGGCCAAAAAACCTCGTTCATCAGCTACATGAATATAGCGGGCTCGTTGGTCAATCCAAACGATATGACCAGGAACTCAAAGTGACCATAGCGTGTCCGGAAAGCCGTCTTTGGAATGTCCTCCTCTCGGACCCGAATCTGATGGTAACCAGAATGCAAGTCTATCTTGGAAAAATACTATGCACCCTACAACTGATCGAACAAGTCATCAATACGGGGAAGTGGGTATCAGTTCTTGATGGTGACTCTATTGAGCTCACGATAATCTACACGGTCGCAACGAACCATCCTTCTTCTTCACAAACAATACCGGGGCTCCCCAAGGTGAACTACTGGAACGAATGAAACCTAACTCCCGAAGCTCATCCAACTGCTCCTGCAATTCCCTCAACTCCAACGGTGCCATCCGATAGGGGGCCTTCAAGATGGGCGCAGTACCAGGCACCAAATCAATCTGAAACTCCACCGGCCGACGTGGAGGCAAACTCGGGATCTCCTGAAACACATCCAGGTATTCACAAACAACTGGGAGCTGCTCAATACTCTCTGTCACAGAATCCTTAATGACAGAAGCCAATAAACTAGATAACGGCTCTCCTTTGGGCTCGGCGATAAACTGGAATACTGGCAAGCCTGGAATATGAAATGTGACTGTCCTCGCGGCACAGTCCAAGACGGCACCATACTTGCAAGCCAGTCCATACTCAGAATAACATCAAATCCTACCATCGGCATCACGAACAAATCAGTGGGAAGAAACATCTCACCCACTAACACCGGACAAGAAGGACAGTGATGGGTCAACATAATAGACTTTCCCATGGGAGTTGAAATGGCCAAGGCCTCAGACACGGGCTCCAAAGGAATACCGGTTGATTGATAAAACTGCTTGGTCACAAAAGAATGGAAAGCGTCAGAATCAAACAAAACATGAGCAACGCAAGCAAAAACAAGAAAAATACCCTCAACGACTCCACTGGTCAATGACTGCGGGTCCTATCCTGGCGCCTGCTGCGTAGAATAAAAATGGCCCTGAGCTGGTAGGGGAAGCAAACCAGAAGACCAAGGGTCCTAAGTCTAAGCCTGCTGGGCTGCTATACACACTAAACCCAGGGACCGGACAACATATAGATATCCCCTTTACTTGTACTGTGGCTGCTGCTATCTTTGCTGCTACCGAGGAGGTCTACTTGGCTGCCTATGCTGCTAAGGAGGAGCCCTAGGAGCGGCAGGTGAAAGCTGTGCTATCTACTACTGTTACTGAGGAGGACAAGGAGGGGACAACTGTAGTGGCTGATGCTGCTGAATGGGGAGACGACACTCACGCCTTTGATGCCCGGCCTGTCCACAACCTAAGCATACACCGAAAAAGGGGCCGGAAGATGAAGCGGATGACGGTGCTGAAGATGATGATGAAGCTACTTTCTGAATCCTGATCTGCCCCTCCATCTCTATTAACGGAGTTGCTTGGAGCTGCCGGCTGGCGCTCTCCTCTTCTGGTCTCCACCGGAACTCTGCTCTCTCAATCTCTATGTCAAAGCCCAGTCCTCCTCATAAACCAGTGCCCGATGAACGACCTGATCAAATGTCTCCAAACAATGCCCTACCACATAGCTACGAAGGGCAGGACGCAACCTAGTCACAAAACGACGGGCCCTCATCTTCTCATCTCAAGTGAGATGAGGAGCAAATCTAGACAGAGCCAAGAAACGGGCCTCATACTGAGATATAGTCATATCACCCTGCACTAGGGTCTCAAACTCGATCGCCCGCTGGATCTGAACGTGCTCAGGGAAGAACTTCTGGTCAAAACGGATAACGAACTCCTCCCATGTCCAAATAAATTGAGGTCCGACCATCCTAGATACAGATGACCACTAATGGCGGGTCTCACCCTGAAGAAGATAGGTCGCAAGGGATACTCTCTGATCCACAGGACACTGTATAGTGTCAAAAATCCTCACAACCTCAGTGCGCCAAGCCTCAACGGCAGAAAGGTCATGGTCACCACTAAACCTCGGGGGATCATGCTGCCGGAACTCTTGAGCTATCGCACTAGCACGTGGTAAATCAGACTACCCAGAAACCTCAGCAGTAGCAGGCTGATGAGTCTGTAATGTTATGGCAACAAGCTGCATCAATTGCTGAAAATGCTCAGCTCCTATAGGTCCGGTCGGAAAGGCAGGGCCGGCACTCGCCTCAGGCAGAGGCATAGGTGCAGCCGGCGGAGCAGGAGCCTCCGAAACCGGAACAGTAGGCTGAGTAGGGGGGATAGGTGGGGGAACTGGAGCAATTGAAGGTATGGGTGCTACCGGCTCAACTGGGGGAGCAGGCTGGATCGGGACCTCAGGAATCGGATCCTAAACAACGGGAGCAGGATGTGCTCGAGTAGGAGGGGTAACTCGGGCGCCTTGTCCATGGGCACCACGACCATGGGCGCCACGACCACGGGTGTCACGATCACGGGCGCCATGTCCACGCGGCATTGTCTACAAAATAATGACGACGTAAGGAATCAGGACAATTATAGGCTCAATACGGAGCGAAAGGAAGAATCTCGAGAGACAACTAGTCCTATGTTCTTGGCAGACATGCGATGTTATCCTGAGTCATTCCAGAATTACTTGCTATGCTCAGATACCAACTCCTGTCATGCCCCAGACTCGGTAATCGGACTCTCAAGGAACCCGATGGCCGGTTCTGGCTGTAACAGCCTCCATAATACCCCATTCTCGGCTCCTAAGACAGGTTCCGATCCTGGGATCCTACAAGGAGGATTTCCATAATAGAATAATCATTTCAACACGAGCATACCGAAGATTATAGTAAGTACATCTGAGAATAACAAGGGGCACGCATCATAAAATCCACTAAGAATTTAAACTTTTACAAGTTTACATCGAGTTCAAAAGAACATACATAAGGTAATAAGGAAACACCGGAGTCCTCAAATGCTTAGCTCTACTCCACGATCTCCTGCTACAACGTCTGCCTAGAGTCTCTTGCACGCATCAATCGTGCATAAGCTTATAGAAGCTTAGAGGGTGGTGTAACTGTGTGACAATGGTGCACAGAAGAATAGTAGGTGATGCAAGAAGGGAAACATGCTCAATGAGAATATCACTAGCCTTACCAAGGCTTATCATGAATACGATGCGATGAGTACTGGACGCCATACCAAGGCAATGCATGAAGGGGCTTACACAGCCAATGCTAATGCGATGCAAGTAATGCCAGTGCCCATATCCAAACCATATGTCGAGTACATTTTCAATCCTAAGGAAATCACCGGGGTCCATTACACTACTGAATGACTGCCGCTCTACAGACCCCACACAGTCAAACGAGGGTAAGAGACCTTACTACCCGCCTATCGATAACCAATCACCAACAAGGCCTGAAGTTGGTCAGACTCAGTGTAGTAATGCCTCCTCACACCATGAAGGTAAGGCCACACCCTTATCCAACCGACTACACGACAGTGGGAGTCACGGCCTAACGGTATAAGGCCCTCGTGAGCTCATGTATTCCAGCCGGTCACGACGTTGAAGCAGATCCTTGGTACCATAGAAGTTTTTGAGAATTTCACCCAAAGGCATCCTATGCACCCGGTATGCTCAACTAATATTTTCGGTGTCCACACATATGATCATCCACGAATACCCCTGTGGAGGTAAGGCCCTAATGAAGTAAGGGCAGATATCCACAAGCTATTCAATGCCAGATGCATGAATCACACAATCACTCATGCATCAATCCCAAACATCTATCTCTCGGGGAGATACCAACTTGTCCTACATGATGGCACAACCATGGCCATTCATACCTCAACCAAGCATGCATATGAAGCATATGGGAGTGGGCCATGAAGATGAATAGGGGTGTCAATGAGGTGAAGATGAACTCTTTACCTAACCATGAAGGGTCTAGGTACTTAACCAATTCCTCATAAGGAATACAACCTCTAGTGGGGGCCCATATACCTGGGGTAGCCCACGAGACTAAGGAAAACAATGGTATGGGCCTAAATAGATGAAACGGGCCTACCAAGGGTCTATGGTGGGCCTTTAACCACCCATAGAAACCCATGGGCCTACCTTAAGGCCACCAATGTAGACATCCAACCACAATTGGTCCCCAAGAGGTATCCCATCTCTAATTGAACATGGATCAAGGCCCAAGGCCCATGCAACATCAGAAATAAGAAACGGTCAACCATAATCATACCACAAACACTCATGTTGGGCTTCAGAAAGGCGGCCCAAGGCCTATCCAAAACATGGGTCCAAGGGAAACACATATAACCCAACCCATATATACCACTATGGGCTCATAGGGGAAAGGCCAGGGCCCAACATAAATGTCACTAATCCCATATATTGTGGTGGCCTAGTAGGCAGCCCATTGCTTAAACCACATGGGCAAATGTCATGCTCTTAGTCAAGTAAGTTGGGCCTACAACCCAGCCCAAGTATTAAAGTTGATTTTGTGGGCAACCAAGGGCCCATCTACCTATGTAATCCGGCCCACTAACCTAACATAATAGTATGGTAAAAATGGCCCAAGAGTTCAATGGGCCTATCTAGAAAGTTCCAGCCCAATTAGGCCTAAAGAGTTCAACAACTAGATACATTCATGGACCCAATTAAATTCAATTATGGTGGGCCTCAAAAGTTCATTTATTAAGCCCAATATTTAAGAGACCAAAGGTATAAATTATTCCCTCTAGGATCTTCACAATGTGGTGGGCCCCACTCCTCAAAATTTCATCCCAAAGGCCAAGCATAATTATAACAAGTTGCTAGATTTTTAACCCAACAGGTTTATGTGCCTATTGGAGTCCAGTAATTGTTTCATTTGATTAGGACATCAGCCCAAGTGGTCCAGCTATCAAGTCAGAGGGCCCCACCACATAGGGTTACATCATATGACACAAGGGAGTAAGTGGGCCACACTGCTAGACCAAAGTCCAGCAGGTAGCCCACATGGGGCGTCCCATATGGGCCTGGGCGGTCCAAGGCTTGGACAGCCTGGCTATACATACATCAAGAGGCGCTCTACGAACACTAAAGTGGGTCCCACAGGGGATGTACATGTAAGGTAGACCCTCCCTACGTGGGCCACCCATGGATGGGACGGCTGGGATATACAACACATCAAGGTGGGCCCACGAAGCAAGCTAGACGCCCCAGCCTGGGCGTCCCTGCCTAGCAGACCACTTCCAGACGTACCACGGGCAACTCAAATGGCTTTTGGGTCTGAAATTATACAGAGTGATACTTCCATAGGTGACCCACACTCTCACAAAATTTCAATATTTTTGGACACTTAGAAATATTTTAATTTATTTAAATGAAACAGACTGTCCAGAAAATCGGACTGACCAGGACGTCCCAACATGGTGGGCCAGTCCGGCCCTCGCCACGGTGTACAAAGGGGTCCATTGGCCCTGAAATTTGGTAAGTGAGTCATAGAATGGGTGGACCACAGTTCCAAAAAATTTCAAAATTTTTAGACATATATAAATATTTTAATTTATTTAAAGAAATCAATCGGTCCTAAAAATCGGACTGATCTAGACACTATATTGTAATGGGCTGGTCCAGCCACCACCATGGTGTGTACAAGTGTCCATTGGCTCAAAATTTTGTAGGTGGGTCCTACCATGAGTGGGATACCTACTTGCAAATTTTCATAATTTTTAGACACCTAAAAGCATTTTAATACATTTCAGAATTCCAACCTGTCCAAGGTGGATTGTTGCTAGAATTGTATCTGTCCCTATGTTTGGGACCACATGGGGTGTGCCTGGACCCACCCAAACCCTTGGAAAATTGGGGGAAAAGGTAGACCTACATATGGAAAATAAGTGAGGTCCACTGGAGTGGCCCACTTCTTCCAAAAAGTAAGGTGAATATAGTGTTTTCCTCCACAATGTATTGCTGAACTGTCTAGAAATTTCTGGGCAGTTAGTCTTCATTGGCCCAACCCATGGGCCTCAATCATGGGAGGTAGAGTATGGGCCCCATGCCACATTAAAGTAGGGTCCATACACTACAAAAATCCTAAAGAAATTTGGGATTAAAAGGCCTACAAATATGTCTAAACAGTAACTCAAAATACATGCTCCAACTGGGCCTGAAATCTGGACAGCAACATAGGCTATCCATATTTCAGCCCATGCAAATAAATCAAGGGGGTCCATAGCCCTATTTCCTCATGTGGGGTCCACCTTGATAGGTTCACAAAATTCCAGACCCATCAGAGCTCTTAAGCCTCTATAAAAATCCATTTTAGAGGTCATCCAGACCATGCATGCATGATTGGGCCTGGACGTCCAATCAAGGTAGGCTTGGACGTCACATCTTGCTGGGGGCCTGGGATGTTGCTGACCTACTTTGGTGGGCTACATATCATCACAAAATATACAGAAGTAGACAAGGGAGAGGAGGGTGAGAAGGAGTAAGATCGGCCATAGGTGGGAGGTCCCGCTACTAATGGGCTACCCACACACAAATCCACACCATCACTATATCATGCACTTACATGCAAGCCAAGATACATCAAAATAAGTTGCTAGTTAGTAAGGATCCCTTCCTGACATACATGCAAAGGCCTAAGTAGCCCATGTGATGCAAGGATTAAGAGGAAATCATCATAGTGGGTCCATGAAAAATGGCCCACCATGGAATGGATTTTGAAGGATTTAGGCCATTGGCCTTCATCCTAGGAACCATATAGGGTCTCCACCATGGATTGGAGGCCCCTACATGCTCTCATGCATGTAGAAAAAGGAAGGGAAGAAAGGAAAGAAGAAGAAAGAGAGATGAAGCCAAGAAAAGGACCCACCTTAATGGATCCCACTCCAAAGTTACATCAATCTAATCTTCATGCTCCAATGGACATGTTTCAATGGGTGAGATGGATTGTTGAAGGTTAAATGGGAGGGGATTTGAGGGAGAAGGGGCTGGAGAAGAGAGGAAGATGGAAGGGAAGTTGCTAGGGAAGAAGAGAAGAGAGAGAGAGAAATGAGAGGGAAAGAGAGAGAGGGGGACTTTTAAGACTTGTAATGATGAGCTCTCTCTCTCCTAGGCAATGATGGTGGCCTATGATGATATTAACAAGGCTTAGGGTAATAGCCTTTCTAGAAATCTCAGCCTAGGGTGAAATGATGGCATGGGAAAATGTGCAACCCATGGTGGGGTGCACCAATCATGCAATCAATGGCCCGTATCGATCAATGATCATAACTTGAGATGTACATATCGGATTAACGCACGGGACGTGGCGTCAGAATCGCGGCGATGAGGCGAACACAATGGCATAGGTCTCAGGTCAACCCGAGTCGGGTTTACATGACCAAACTCGAAGGTAACCGCAAACACTATCCGAAGGCTGCGGGTCGCCGAAATTCAACCGGTAGGACCGCGAGACCATGATGAACAAGATGCATACTCACACATACATGCACACATGAGAACTAGGGTCGGGTCTCACAAGTATCCAATCCACAACCTGACCCAAACTTTGACTTCCAACCCAAGGTGCGCAACCAGAACCCAACCCAAACTCATCTATATTTGACCCAACCCAATTCAAATACATGTGATTATTTCCAACCCAAGCTAACTCAACCTGAATTTGCTTAAACGGAACACAATCCGGGGACCTTGACAACTGCCAGCCTTATGAGGATATGCTATATTACTGACCATGTACTAGATAATTAAAAATTTAACGGCTATAATTCTTAACTAATGCATGAAATCAAATGATTTAAGATCATAGTATGCGAATTGTTCTTCAGAAAGTGAAGGTGAGTCATCCAATAGTCTAGTCCAAAAATTAGAACAAGTTTTTCATTTTTAGACAATAACTTAATGTCAGCTTACATGTTGTGATCGGTTTTATTTGTTTGATTTATTAGCATGAGAAGTACAAAATGGAGAAGGATCCAGAACACGCACACAAGCATGAGATGGAAGAAGAGATCGCTGAGGCTGTTGCTGTAGGCGGTGGAATATTTGCTTTACACGAGCATCATGATAAGAAAGAAGCTGCACAAGAGGATCATGGAAAGAAGCATCACCATCTCTTTTAAGATTCTCCTGTCTTTCGCAGCCCATATACATGCGTGATAAGTTTTAGACTTTGTCTGTCTCTCTGTTGCTCACACATGTTTCAAGTCCATAAGCTTTATTTAAAAAAAAGAAGTCATGTGCTTCTTCGGGTATGAAATAGTTTCTACGATTATGTGTCTGTATATTTTCATTCATATTTTGGGAGATGAGAATGCTTTTAGTTTAGTTGGTTTCTTAAAATAAAAGTTAGTTGTGAGGTTGGTTCTCTAAATAAAAGAACCTTCTTTTATGAATCCATCTCATCATTTCTTCTTCTACACTATTTTGTTCCTCCCTGACTCGACTGAACATCAAATCCAATATCGCGGCCCAACACAAATTCATACCCTGAACTGATCTGAACCGACTCAACCCCACCAAAATAAAGGTAATTATTCTCAACCTAAACCCAAGAAAATTTCAAATCCTAACCCTACCCTAGGACCCTGTCAACCTAGCCCAGCCTAAATAGTTTTTTAAAGCCTCCATCTCCCTTGCATTGATACATCTATAGATTGGGAACACAAGTTGCAGTCCTAGATCCAATGATCCTTCATTGGTATGTGTAAACATTAGGCTCAATATATCAATCTGATAGGAATGCTACCACGGCCATGGTGATGGTCTTTTTAAGGGTTTATTAGATTTTAGTATAGTATCTACAATTTCTGCGCTTTAATGGCCAAAATTTCTATTACCACTTAAATATCTAGACAAAGGTGTTGTTCCAAACCACATGGATCAGTTGAGAGAGGTCAAAATTAATTTGCATCATTAGTGTGAAGCAGACATTAGATATTCTGCAATATTCCACCGGGCATGGTTGTTTGGATGCCAATAAATGCGTAAGTTGTAAACAAATAATTGGATCACAGGTGTAAAATATTTATAGTTTATCTTATTTGACTTTAAGTTGTAATATGTTTATAGGTAAACAATTATCTATGTTTGGATAGCTTTGTAAACTGTGTAAAGCATATAATTGAATATCACACATGACAGAGCTTTGAGGAGGCAAATCCTTTAAAAATTATCAAATGACATAAAAATTCATCATTTGAGATCATTAGGCCCCACTCAATAAAGCCTATAGTTGATTCTTATGCTAAACTAATTATTTGATGGGCCACAGAAGTGGTCTTATTAATTCTAATTCCCTTTTGAAATGAGAAACTTTGAATATTAACAATAACTTTTAATTCATGTGTATATATATATTGTATTGGTGACGTGTATAGTGTGTTCCACATGTATAGTGGCCCCCACATATGCTAATCACATGTGCATGGTCATACATATACAGTTAGACATATATGCACAGTCAACCTATGTGTACAAGAGGCCATACAAGAAATAAAGAGAGATGCATGATACAGAGAGTGGTACAAAGATAGATTACAAAGTGGGCCATACATATATATGATTACATGTACAATGGGACCATAGATAGATGATCCCACATTTACATTGGACTAGATCACGACTAGAGAGGGACACAGGACAAGTTGACTCGGCAGACTCAACTCATCCAACTCGTTCAGACCCAACTTGACCCGAACCGAGTGGATGAGTTAATCCAAATTGAGTAGACCTCACCCAATCCGAACTGAAACCAGGTTGAGTCTGGGTCACCTAATAACTTGACTTAACCCAAATTTCGACTCGGTATTGATTCGACTTGATACGAAACACGACTCAACTCAGGTTTGGGTTGTGTGTGTGTGTGTGTGTGTGTGTGTGTGTGTGTGTGTGTGTAAATAATCTAACTTACACCTACCACCAGTAGGTAACCCTCCTCCTCCTCTCTCTCCTCCACTCCCTCCATCATCTCCCACACCTGATGGTCCCAACCCGATAACCACCTGCTCGGTAACTCAACCGCTCAACCACTTGTCTCGAATGAGTAGCTCGCTGCACCCACCCGAGCCACTTGCTCATCGCCGACTCTTAACAGCCATCCAACTATCCAAATCAATTAATGAAGGTAATTTTGTGTTTGGGAAGACTTCTATTTTATGATTTTTCATCTATTCTTATAAAATACATCATGCTAGGGTATTCTAATTTGAGAATTTTGTGAAATTGGGGTCGGTGGGGTTGAATGGACAAATTGGAATGGGTCGAGTGCTTGTATTTAGTCTAGGTCGGCTGTGGTGATTCTAGGTCAAATTAGAATGGGTCGGGACCATGTGAATGAGTTAATGGCCAAATTGATTACTGCAATTGAAAAATGATTTTAGATGATCGAGAGTTCGTATTTTGTCAAATTATCCAAATGCCTTAACCCCATCTATGAGGTCTCTCATACAACAATAAAGAGAGTGTGCATGAAAATGTATGCAAAAGAGAAGGTCAAGTTAAAGGGAAAGTTGCCATCGATTTTCCAAATCATCCTAACATTAGATATATGGACGACATCCAATCAATGAAGGAGGTATATGTCACTGACAACCCACTAAGTTGATGCCGAATGAAGGATCTGCAAAAGATTTATAAACTTTCGCTATATAACGCCTTCTCATACTCATTTGATGATTTTGGACTGCATCTACAAATGCCTTGTGGAGTTGGGCATTGAGAAGAAAATCTTATCGATAACTTTAGACAATGCCTCTACAAATGATAATGTGATAATAATTTTATGGAACTAGTTTAGGACCACCAGTGATTTGTATTTTGGTGGAAAAATATTTCTTATTAGGTATTTTACCCACATCCTAATCTTGATTATACAATATAGGCTTAAAATAATTGAGCCAACGATCGAGAACATAAGGGAGAGTGTGAAGTACATACAAGTGTCACATTCACAATTAAATACATGTAATAAAATCACGAAATGGTTGAATTTGTCATCTTAGAGAATAAGAATTTAGATGTCATGACATATTAGAATTCAAGTTATGAAATGTTGGATTCAACGATAACTTTCAAAGATGCATTCTTTCATTATGTAAAGCATGATAGTTCGTATCAGTAGTTGCCTTCTGATGATGATTGAACAAGACTGAAGCAATTCACAAGTTCTTTTCAGTTTTTTATGACACAACGAAGATCTTTTTAAGAAGCAAGTATCCAACAACAAATATATTTATAATAGAATTTTAGAGAATAAAAGATGTTTTGCACAAAAGTTATAGTGGATCAGACTTTCTACAAATAATGTTTACGAATATAAAGTTAAAGTTTGATAAGTATTGGTCTGAGCGCAGTTTGGTAATGATTGTTGCAATCATTATTGATCCTCGATACAAGATTTTATGGAGCCATATTCATTTTTTAAAAGTTGTATGGCAAGAGGAGTGAACTGAAGTCGATAAGATTCATGATGCAGTCAGAGATCTGTATAATTTCTATCAAGAAACTTTGGGGGGCGTAAAAGATAATACCGTAGGTCAAACTCCTCAAGTAGGTTCTAATTCTAGTTTTATT